>NC_071999.2:0-77701 GCF_028885655.2 Pongo abelii
CTAACCCTAACCCTTACCTAACCCTTTTTCTAACCCTAACCCTAACCCTAACCCTAACCCTAACCCTAACCCTAACCCTAACCCTAACCCTAACCCTAACCCTAACCCTAACCCTAACCCTAACCCTAACCCTAACCCTAACCCTAACCCTAACCCTAACCCTAACCCTAACCCTAACCCTAACCCTAACCCTAACCCTAACCCTAACCCTAACCCTAACCCTAACCCTAACCCTAACCCTAACCCTAACCCTAACCCCTAACCCTAACCCTAACCCTAACCCTAACCCTAACCCTACCACCCTAACCCTAACCCTAACCCTAACCCTAACCCTAACCCTAACCCTAACCCTAACCCTAACCCTAACCCTAACCCTAACCCTAACCCTAACCCTAACCCTAACCTAACCCTAACCCTAACCCTAACCTAACCCTAACCCTAACCCTAACCCTAACCCTAACCCCTAACCCTTACCCTAACCCTAACCCTAACCCTAACCCTAACCCTAACCCTAACCCTAACCCTAACCCTAACCCTAACCCTAACCCTAACCCTAACCCTAACCCTAACCCTAACCCTAACCCTATCCCTAACCCTAACCCTAACCCTAACCCTAACCCTAACCCTAACCCTAACCCTAACCCTAACCCTAACCCTAACCCTAACCCTAACCCTAACCCTAACCCTAACCCTAACCCTAACCCTAACCCTAACCCTAACCCTAACCCTAACCCTAACCCTAACCCTAACCCTAACCCTAACCCTAACCCTAACCCTAACCCTAACCCTAACCCTAACCCTAACCCTAACCCTAACCCTAACCCTAACCCTAACCCTAACCCTAACCCTAACCCTAACCCTAACCCTAACCCTAACCCTAACCCTAACCCTAACCCTAACCCTAACCCTAACCCTAACCCTAACCCTAACCCTAACCCTAACCCTAACCCTAACCCTAACCCTAACCCTAACCCTAACCCTAACCCTAACCCTAACCCTAACCCTAACCCTAACCCTAACCCTAACCCTAACCCTAACCCTAACCCTAACCCTAACCCTAACCCTAACCCTAACCCTAACCCTAACCCTAACCCTAACCCTAACCCTAACCCTAACCCTAACCCTAACCCTAACCCTAACCCTAACCCTAACCCTAACCCTAACCCTAACCCTAACCCTAACCCTAACCCTAACCCTAACCCTAACCCTAACCCTAACCCTAACCCTAACCCTAACCCTAACCCTAACCCTAACCCTAACCCTAACCCTAACCCTAACCCTAACCCTAACCCTAACCCTAACCCTAACCCTAACCCTAACCCTAACCCTAACCCTAACCCTAACCCTAACCCTAACCCTAACCCTAACCCTAACCCTAACCCTAACCCTAACCCTAACCCTAACCCTAACCCTAACCCTAACCCTAACCCTAACCCTAACCCTAACCCTAACCCTAACCCTAACCCTAACCCTAACCCTAACCCTAACCCTAACCCTAACCCTAACCCTAACCCTAACCCTAACCCTAACCCTAACCCTAACCCTAACCCTAACCCTAACCCTAACCCTAACCCTAACCCTAACCCTAACCCTAACCCTAACCCTAACCCTAACCCTAACCCTAACCCTAACCCTAACCCTAACCCTAACCCTAACCCTAACCCTAACCCTAACCCTAACCCTAACCCTAACCCTAACCCTAACCCTAACCCTAACCCTAACCCTAACCCTAACCCTAACCCTAACCCTAACCCTAACCCTAACCCTAACCCTAACCCTAACCCTAACCCTAACCCTAACCCTAACCCTAACCCTAACCCTAACCCTAACCCTAACCCTAACCCTAACCCTAACCCTAACCCTAACCCTAACCCTAACCCTAACCCTAACCCTAACCCTAACCCTAACCCTAACCCTAACCCTAACCCTAACCCTAACCCTAACCCTAACCCTAACCCTAACCCTAACCCTAACCCTAACCCTAACCCTAACCCTAACCCTAACCCTAACCCTAACCCTAACCCTAACCCTAACCCTAACCCTAACCCTAACCCTAACCCTAACCCTAACCCTAACCCTAACCCTAACCCTAACCCTAACCCTAACCCTAACCCTAACCCTAACCCTAACCCTAACCCTAACCCTAACCCTAACCCTAACCCTAACCCTAACCCTAACCCTAACCCTAACCCTAACCCTAACCCTAACCCTAACCCTAACCCTAACCCTAACCCTAACCCTAACCCTAACCCTAACCCTAACCCTAACCCTAACCCTAACCCTAACCCTAACCCTAACCCTAACCCTAACCCTAACCCTAACCCTAACCCTAACCCTAACCCTAACCCTAACCCTAACCCTAACCCTAACCCTAACCCTAACCCTAACCCTAACCCTAACCCTAACCCTAACCCTAACCCTAACCCTAACCCTAACCCTAACCCTAACCCTAACCCTAACCCTAACCCTAACCCTAACCCTAACCCTAACCCTAACCCTAACCCTAACCCTAACCCTAACCCTAACCCTAACCCTAACCCTAACCCTAACCCTAACCCTAACCCTAACCCTAACCCTAACCCTAACCCTAACCCTAACCCTAACCCTAACCCTAACCCTAACCCTAACCCTAACCCTAACCCTAACCCTAACCCTAACCCTAACCCTAACCCTAACCCTAACCCTAACCCTAACCCTAACCCTAACCCTAACCCTAACCCTAACCCTAACCCTAACCCTAACCCTAACCCTAACCCTAACCCTAACCCTAACCCTAACCCTAACCCTAACCCTAACCCTAACCCTAACCCTAACCCTAACCCTAACCCTAACCCTAACCCTAACCCTAACCCTAACCCTAACCCTAACCCTAACCCTAACCCTAACCCTAACCCTAACCCTAACCCTAACCCTAACCCTAACCCTAACCCTAACCCTAACCCTAACCCTAACCCTAACCCTAACCCTAACCCTAACCCTAACCCTAACCCTAACCCTAACCCTAACCCTAACCCTAACCCTAACCCTAACCCTAACCCTAACCCTAACCCTAACCCTAACCCTAACCCTAACCCTAACCCTAACCCTAACCCTAACCCTAACCCTAACCCTAACCCTAACCCTAACCCTAACCCTAACCCTAACCCTAACCCTAACCCTAACCCTAACCCTAACCCTAACCCTAACCCTAACCCTAACCCTAACCCTAACCCTAACCCTAACCCTAACCCTAACCCTAACCCTAACCCTAACCCTAACCCTAACCCTAACCCTAACCCTAACCCTAACCCTAACCCTAACCCTAACCCTAACCCTAACCCTAACCCTAACCCTAACCCTAACCCTAACCCTAACCCTAACCCTAACCCTAACCCTAACCCTAACCCTAACCCTAACCCTAACCCTAACCCTAACCCTAACCCTAACCCTAACCCTAACCCTAACCCTAACCCTAACCCTAACCCTAACCCTAACCCTAACCCTAACCCTAACCCTAACCCTAACCCTAACCCTAACCCTAACCCTAACCCTAACCCTAACCCTAACCCTAACCCTAACCCTAACCCTAACCCTAACCCTAACCCTAACCCTAACCCTAACCCTAACCCTAACCCTAACCCTAACCCTAACCCTAACCCTAACCCTAACCCTAACCCTAACCCTAACCCTAACCCTAACCCTAACCCTAACCCTAACCCTAACCCTAACCCTAACCCTAACCCTAACCCTAACCCTAACCCTAACCCTAACCCTAACCCTAACCCTAACCCTAACCCTAACCCTAACCCTAACCCTAACCCTAACCCTAACCCTAACCCTAACCCTAACCCTAACCCTAACCCTAACCCTAACCCTAACCCTAACCCTAACCCTAACCCTAACCCTAACCCTAACCCTAACCCTAACCCTAACCCTAACCCTAACCCTAACCCTAACCCTAACCCTAACCCTAACCCTAACCCTAACCCTAACCCTAACCCTAACCCTAACCCTAACCCTAACCCTAACCCTAACCCTAACCCTAACCCTAACCCTAACCCTAACCCTAACCCTAACCCTAACCCTAACCCTAACCCTAACCCTAACCCTAACCCTAACCCTAACCCTAACCCTAACCCTAACCCTAACCCTAACCCTAACCCTAACCCTAACCCTAACCCTAACCCTAACCCTAACCCTAACCCTAACCCTAACCCTAACCCTAACCCTAACCCTAACCCTAACCCTAACCCTAACCCTAACCCTAACCCTAACCCTAACCCTAACCCTAACCCTAACCCTAACCCTAACCCTAACCCTAACCCTAACCCTAACCCTAACCCTAACCCTAACCCTAACCCTAACCCTAACCCTAACCCTAACCCTAACCCTAACCCTAACCCTAACCCTAACCCTAACCCTAACCCTAACCCTAACCCTAACCCTAACCCTAACCCTAACCCTAACCCTAACCCTAACCCTAACCCTAACCCTAACCCTAACCCTAACCCTAACCCTAACCCTAACCCTAACCCTAACCCTAACCCTAACCCTAACCCTAACCCTAACCCTAACCCTAACCCTAACCCTAACCCTAACCCTAACCCTAACCCTAACCCTAACCCTAACCCTAACCCTAACCCTAACCCTAACCCTAACCCTAACCCTAACCCTAACCCTAACCCTAACCCTAACCCTAACCCTAACCCTAACCCTAACCCTAACCCTAACCCTAACCCTAACCCTAACCCTAACCCTAACCCTAACCCTAACCCTAACCCTAACCCTAACCCTAACCCTAACCCTAACCCTAACCCTAACCCTAACCCTAACCCTAACCCTAACCCTAACCCTAACCCTAACCCTAACCCTAACCCTAACCCTAACCCTAACCCTAACCCTAACCCTAACCCTAACCCTAACCCTAACCCTAACCCTAACCCTAACCCTAACCCTAACCCTAACCCTAACCCTAACCCTAACCCTAACCCTAACCCTAACCCTAACCCTAACCCTAACCCTAACCCTAACCCTAACCCTAACCCTAACCCTAACCCTAACCCTAACCCTAACCCTAACCCTAACCCTAACCCTAACCCTAACCCTAACCCTAACCCTAACCCTAACCCTAACCCTAACCCTAACCCTAACCCTAACCCTAACCCTAACCCTAACCCTAACCCTAACCCTAACCCTAACCCTAACCCTAACCCTAACCCTAACCCTAACCCTAACCCTAACCCTAACCCTAACCCTAACCCTAACCCTAACCCTAACCCTAACCCTAACCCTAACCCTAACCCTAACCCTAACCCTAACCCTAACCCTAACCCTAACCCTAACCCTAACCCTAACCCTAACCCTAACCCTAACCCTAACCCTAACCCTAACCCTAACCCTAACCCTAACCCTAACCCTAACCCTAACCCTAACCCTAACCCTAACCCTAACCCTAACCCTAACCCTAACCCTAACCCTAACCCTAACCCTAACCCTAACCCTAACCCTAACCCTAACCCTAACCCTAACCCTAACCCTAACCCTAACCCTAACCCTAACCCTAACCCTAACCCTAACCCTAACCCTAACCCTAACCCTAACCCTAACCCTAACCCTAACCCTAACCCTAACCCTAACCCTAACCCTAACCCTAACCCTAACCCTAACCCTAACCCTAACCCTAACCCTAACCCTAACCCTAACCCTAACCCTAACCCTAACCCTAACCCTAACCCTAACCCTAACCCTAACCCTAACCCTAACCCTAACCCTAACCCTAACCCTAACCCTAACCCTAACCCTAACCCTAACCCTAACCCTAACCCTAACCCTAACCCTAACCCTAACCCTAACCCTAACCCTAACCCTAACCCTAACCCTAACCCTAACCCTAACCCTAACCCTAACCCTAACCCTAACCCTAACCCTAACCCTAACCCTAACCCTAACCCTAACCCTAACCCTAACCCTAACCCTAACCCTAACCCTAACCCTAACCCTAACCCTAACCCTAACCCTAACCCTAACCCTAACCCTAACCCTAACCCTAACCCTAACCCTAACCCTAACCCTAACCCTAACCCTAACCCTAACCCTAACCCTAACCCTAACCCTAACCCTAACCCTAACCCTAACCCTAACCCTAACCCTCACCCTAACCCTAACCCTCACCCTCACCCTAACCCTCACCCTCACCCTAACCCTCACCCTCACCCTCACCCTCACCCTCACCCTCACCCTCACCCTCACCCTCACCCTCACCCTCACCCTCACCCTCACCCTCACCCTCACCCTCACCCTCACCCTCACCCTCACCCTCACCCTCACCCTCACCCTCACCCTCACCCTCACCCTCACCCTCACCCTCACCCTCACCCTCACCCTCACCCTCACCCTCACCCTCACCCTCACCCTCACCCTCACCCTCACCCTCACCCTCACCCTCACCCTCACCCTCACCCTCACCCTCACCCTCACCCTCACCCTCACCCTCACCCTCACCCTCACCCTCACCCTCACCCTCACCCTCACCCTCACCCTCACCCTCACCCTCACCCTCACCCTCACCCTCACCCTCACCCTCACCCTCACCCTCACCCTCACCCTCACCCTCACCCTCACCCTCACCCTCACCCTCACCCTCACCCTCACCCTCACCCTCACCCTCACCCTCACCCTCACCCTCACCCTCACCCTCACCCTCACCCTCACCCTCACCCTCACCCTCACCCTCACCCTCACCCTCACCCTCACCCTCACCCTCACCCTCACCCTCACCCTCACCCTCACCCTCACCCTCACCCACCTCTGCATCCACGGTGGGCTTCCTCTCCTTCTTTCCTTTGGTATGTCTTTTCCGTCTTTTGGCGGCAGGAGGAGCTGAGGCTGAGGCCTCCTTGTCCCCTTCTGTGAGGTCCATGACATCCTCACTCCTGAGCTCACCTCCCTGATCCCTGGGTTCTTCCAAGTTCCCACCTAGGTCCTCAGGGATTCCATCCTTCTTGCTGCCCTTCAGACCTCGGGGCATGGCGAACATCTCAGCAGACACACCTGTTTGCCTGCCCGTCTCCACGGGTGAGATTCAAGTCTGCCCCGTGACAGCAGCTGTAGAGGCAGAAGTTCTGGCTGGGGTGGTTTGATTACGGATCTGCAGCGAGAACCTTTCGAAGATTTTAGCTGCCGTGTTTCTGCTGAGCCACTTTAGCCATAACTGGACACAGCTCCCTGCCTCCCCTTCCCACACACAAACACACACGCTGAATTTTCTCACTTCCACAATGTGAAGAAACTTGTGGATGGAGAGTATATTAGTTTTACATCAATGCAGAATAAATTCTCACAAGTTTTGGACACTTAAAACAAACCCCAGCTCAGAGGTCAGAAGTTCTACCAGTCCAAGTGACTGCCACCTGCTCAGAGCCACACGAGGGACCTCCGGGATGGGTCTGGCTGTGTGGTCGCTGCCTTCACCTGAGAAGGGTCTGGCTTCGATCTGACTCGAGGTGGTGGCAGAATTCAATGCCTTCGGGTTGTGAGCCCCAGGCCCACTTGTCTGTTCTGCCTGCTGCCGTGAGGACGCTCTCGGCTCCTGCAAGTGTTGCCCAGGTCTGGGCTGTGAGGCTCCCTGGGTCTGCACGGCCAGTGCCGGGGAATCTCCCACAGGGCAATGTCATCTCAGGGAGCTCCAGTCCTCCCTTATAAAGAGCTCGGATGATTGAACTAGACCCAGCCCTTAGCAGCTATTGGCTCAGGATATCCCTAAGGAAATCAGGGATTTGGGCGGGCTCATCAATTCACGCTTCCGCCCACCCCCAAGGGAGGGGCAGACACAGGGCGAGTCTCCGAGGGGCGGGAAATGCAGGGGGTATTTCAGAATTCAGTCTTCCTCACAGAATCGCAAAGTTCACGTTTCACAACCATAAAGAAACTATTTACGCTAAAAATGAGACTTTTTAAGAAGTTGCACTTAGAAAACTTCAATGTCTGAGAAAAAAATATCCCTAACGCACAGGGAAACAGGTGGCTTATCCAATACTCTGGAAATAAAATGGGCTGGGTGAGGGGAATATGAAAATATTATTTCAATTTCATCTCATTTTATTTATTTATTTATGTACTTATTGATTTATTTTTGAGACAGAGTCTCCCTCTGTCCCTCAGGCTGGATTACAGTGTCCTGAGCTCAGCTCACTGCAGCCTCCGCATCCTGGGCCCAAGGCATTCTCCTGCCTCAGCCTCCAGAGTAGCTGGGACTAAATGAGTACGCCACCACGCCAGGCAAATTTTTGTCTTTTTTATAAAGTGTAGAGGAGGTTTCACCATTTGGGCCAGGGTGGTCTTCAACTGCCAACTTCAGATGATCTGCCCCAACCTGCCTTCCAAAGTGAAGGGACTATAGGCGTGAGCCACTGCGCCCAGACTATGATAGTTTCACACTGAGGCCTGAAGCTGCTCTGCCTTAGGATTTTTCCTGAGTTTTACGTTCTTGTCATGATGAGTTGCTGGTTCATATTTTCCGTTGGATCTTTTCGAAAGGGATTACTGATGAGATTATGGCTTTCTCACAAAGAATACCACTTTGGTGAAACTATACTGAAATCAGGAGTACCTTATGTTTCCGATACTTATCAAGCACAATATTTGAACACGGCGTGGTAGGTGAAAGTGTAGGAAGCAGAATTTGGCAAACCCCATTTTTTTTCAATTTCGACGGTTTCAGGTTTTTGGTTTCAGCCAAACTGAAGAATGTCCTCATGAGCTGTCAATTCACAGGCCATTACAGACAATTTTTGAAACTACATCACACTGTAATTTAAGGAGTACGATTCTAAAGAAATTTGAACAATCTGGTGGTATTGCTAACACCAAACAAGGTTGTTCAGCTCTTTCATCTTTAAAAACAAACAAACAAAAACATGATGTGGAATTCTCTCATTTTACCAAACAGCCGTACGCTCCCTTGAATATGTGACTATGAAACCCAAGTAATTGGAAGAAAAAAAATAAAGGAAACACCTCATCAGTCTCATTAATAGTTTTGTTGAGAATAGTTTATTTTTCAAAAACTGCTGGCTATGTCTTGATATTTTTAGACACGGCTAAAGTTGAAATTGCATGAATCCTCTCTCTAACATTCATGCTACTTAAGAATCTTTTCCCAAGATTTGACTGCATTCATTTCATAAAAGCCCTGTCCTCTTCTCCCCTATATATCTATATTAGCACTCTGCCTTCTACCCTCTTCCATAGGAAACACAAATCCGTCAATTGATCACTTAAGCCTTTCCAGTATGGGTACAACATTTTCTGTAGTTGTACTCCTGAGATTTGTCCTTTATACTTCTAAAGACTAGACCCTAGATAATACATGCTTGGGAATAGTGGAGCTAGCTTGCTTAAACTTTATTTAGGCGTATGCTAATTACTTGTGGGGGGCAAAGGCAGGCAGTGAGGATGTTACGCTTATCCCAAAATAGTCAATTTTGGAAAAGACACAAGTACAGGCCGCGAGCGGTGGCTCAGACCTGAAATCCCAGCACCTTGGGAGGTCTTCTCGCAGAAGGCCAGAGCGAGACCCCGGGGAAAAGATGCATCCCAGGCGTGATGGCCTGACGATGGCTTCCTGTGTCCCGCAACATGGGGAGTCTGCAGTGTGGCCGGTTTGGAAACTGGCAAGGAGAGCGAAGAGACAACATGCTGGTCTTCCACCCTTCCCTGGATGCCCGTGGGTGCCCGCAGAGCTCCGGAAGCAAACAGTCAACATGCTCAGCCTTTCGGGGGCCGGAGAGACGTGAGCAACATGCCCCCTTGCAGAGGGCACAGCAGCGTGGAATCCCAAATCACGCTTCAGTCATCCTGAGGGTGGCTCCTCTGTGGTCGGGGCTGTGGGCCTGGCGCTCCGTTGCGAGGCTCAGCCTGGGGATGTGCGGTCTGTGAACCACGCGGTTGAAAACCCGAAGGCAACACGGGTCCCGGTCTTTTGTCTCTGAGGAAGCCGCCCGTTCCTTGGGCCACGGAATCGGGGCCAATGGGTGCCCCGCCGGCCCGACGCGGCGGCCGTGGGCCCAGCCCTCAGCCCGCGCCGGGCGCTTACCCTTTTCCCGGAGCGCGGGGGTCCCGTTGCTCCCGGAGGCCAAAGACCGTTTATTCTCTCTGCCTTCCTCCCTCTGTCCCTGGCTCCCTCCCGCCCGCCCTCTGTCCCTGCGTCGCTCTGTCTATCCCTCCGTTCCTAACTGCCTCCCTCTCTCTCCCTCCCTCCCTCCCTCCCAACTTCCCTCCGCCCATCCTTCGGCCCCTCTGGGTCTCCCGTTCGTCTCTCCATCTCTGCCCGCCTTCCCTCCCGCCTGGAACGGTCGGCATCGCCGGCGTGCGCGGGGCCTAGGGTCTGCGTTCAGCCGCCAGGCGCTCCACGGTGGCAGCTGGGAGGCTGCAGGGACACGGGCGGGCGGGCGGGCGGGCGGCCGGGCGACGGTGGAGCGGAGGCGCAGAGGAGGCGAGCCGCCGCCGGAGGGATGGCGGGCCCGGACGCTGCGCGGGCCCGGTGTTTCGCGGGAAGGGGGTCTCCACCCAGCCCAGGGGAAGACTCATTTTCCGGGGGTAGGGATTGGGGGGTGGGGGTGGCGAGGGGTCGGTCAGGCCGTGGCGGAAAGGCATGAGAGCTCTGCCCGGGCTGCTCCCAGAGCCTAGGCGGCTGCCCGCGAACCCGCGCGTGCGCAGCAGACGGCCCACCTGCTGGTACCTGGGCCGGCGCTGGGATCCCCGGGATGCCCAGGAAAGAATGGCATCTCTCCGCTCTGTGGAGTGTCTCACCGGGCCTAGACCTGGAAGGCAGGAATCGCAGGCGGGTCGGCCCGGAGGGAAGACACGCCCATCCACGCCGACCCAGGTGTTCCCCGCGAAAGAGAGGCCACCGGCCACCGCCCTGCACCGACCCCGTCCCAGCCCCGCGTCCTTTTAAAGCTCCTCCAGCAGAGCCCGGTATTCTTCCTCGCTGAGGGGTGGTTCCAGCGAGGCGGCCTCTTCCGTGGCCTCCAGCTCCCCAGGGGCCTCCGTTTCTAGGAAAGGCTGCGCCCGCTGCAGAAACTCCGGGCTCGCCAGGAGCTCATCCAGCAGGCGTAGGGGAGTGCAGACGAGCGCTCCGGCTCCTGGAGGAGCCGCGCCTGGGGGGGCGCCCGGATGGCTTGCACCTGCCACTGCCGCGCGGAGGCCTCCGGGGGCGCGGGCTGGGGAGGTGGGGCTTCCCCGGCTTGGGGTTCCCACGCAGCCCCGGCGACCTGGGGACCCTGGCCCCAGCCCCAACACGGACTCCCCTGGGACGCGAGGGGAGGGAAATGCAGGGGGTATTTCAGAATTCAGTCTTCCTCACAGAATCGCAAAGTTCACGTTTCACAACCATAAAGAAACTATTTACGCTAAAAATGAGACTTTTTATGAAGTTGCACTTAGAAAACTTCAATGTCTGAGAAAAAAATATCTCTAACGCACAGGGAAACTGGTGGTTTATCCAATACTCTGAAAATAAAATGGGCTGGGTGAGGGGAATATGAAAATATTATTTCAATTTCATCTCATTTTATTTATTTATGTACTTATTGATTTATTTTTGAGACAGAGTGTCCCTCTGTCCCTCAGGCTGGATTACAGTGTCCTGAGCTCAGCTCACTGCAGCCTCCGCATCCTGGGCTCAAGGCATTCTCCTGCCTCAGCCTCCAGGGTAGCTGGGACTAAATGAGCACGCCACCACGCCAGGCAAATTTTTGTCTTTTTTTTTTAAAGTGTAGTGGAGGTTTCACCATTTGGGCCAGGGTGGTCTTCAACTGCCGACTTCAGGTGATCGGCCCCAACTTGCCTTCCCAAAGTGAAGGGACTATAGGCATGAGCCACTGCGCCCAGACTATGGTAGTTTCACACTGAAGCCTGAAGCTGCTCTGCCTTAGGATTTTTCCTGAGTTTTACTTTCTTGTCATGATGAGTTGCTAGTTCATGTTTTCCCTTGTTTCTTTTCGAAAGGCATTACTGATGAGATTATGGCTTTCTCACAAAGAATACCACTTTGGTGAAACTATATTGAAATCAGGAGTACCTTATGTTTCCGATACTTATCAAGCACAATATTTGAACACGGCGTGGTAGGTGAAAGTGTAGGAAGCAGAATTTGGCAATCCCCATATTTTTTCAATTTCGACGGTTTCAGGTTTTTGGTTTCAGCCAAACTGAAGAATGTCCTTATGAGCTGTCAATTCACAGGCCGTTACAGACAATATTTGAAACTACATCACGGTGTAATTTAAGGAGTACGATTCTAAAGAAATTTGAACAATCTGGTGGTATTGCTAACACCAAACAAGGTTGTTCAGCTCTTTCATCTTTAAAAACAAACAAACAAAAACATGATGTGGAATTCTCTCATTTTACCAAACAGCCGTACGCTCCCTTGAATATGTGACTATGAAACCCAAGTAATTGGAAGAAGAAAAATAAAGGAAACACCTCATCAGTCTCATTAATAGTTTTGTTGAGAATAGTTTATTTTTGAAAAACTGCTGGCTATGTCTTGATATTTTTAGACACGGCTAAAGCTGAAATTGCATGAATCCTCTCTCTAACATTCATGCTACTAAAGAAACTTTTCCCAAGATTTGACTGCATTCATTTCATAAAAGCCCTGTCCTCTTCTCCCCTATATATCTATATTAGCACTCTGCCTTCTACCCTCTTCCATAGGAAACACAAATCCGTCAATTGATCACTTAAGCCTTTCCAGTTTGGGTACAACATTTTCTGTAGTTGTACTCCTGAGATTTGTCCTTTATACTTCTAAAGACTAGACCCTAGATAATACATGCTTGGGAATAGTGGAGCTAGCTTGCTTAAACTTTATTTAGGCGTATGCTAATTACTTGTGGGGGGCAAAGGCAGGCAGTGAGGATGTTAAGCTTATCCCAAAATAGTCAATTTTGGAAAAGACACAAGTACAGGCCGGGCGTGGTGGCTCAGACCTGTAATCCCGGCACCTTGGGAGGCCGAGGCGGCCGGTCACGAGGTCAGGAGATCGACACCATCCTGGCTAACACGGTGAAACCCCGTCTCTGCTAAACATACACAAATTAGCCGGGCGTGGTGGCAGGCGCTTGTAGTCTCAGCTACTCGGGAGGCTGAGGCAGGAGAAGAGCACGAACCCGGGAGGCGGAGCTGGCAGTGAGCCGAGATTGCGCCACTGCACTCCGGCCTGGGCGGCAGAGTGGGATTCTGCCTCAAAAAAGAAAGAAAAAAAACATCTTCATATATATGAATGTGTGTGTGTGTGTGTGTGTGTGTGTCTGTGTGTGTGTGTGTACTCAGGTACACTCACTTTACTTCTGAGTTATCTCGTCACCACTTAACCAGCACCAATCAGAGACCACATTTTTCTAGGCAGTCTCCAAATGTACATTACAAATAGTAACGTACTTTAAGGATAGTAATGAAGCTCCGGGAAAAATTGCTTGTCTGCACCTCAGCAGACCAACCTGCCTGGGCCAGCTTCTCTCTTCCTCTACTCTTCAGAAAGTGCTAGACCTGCAACATCTGACAGAATACAGCTTCCATGACTCCTCAGTGCCATGGAAATGGAACGAGCTGAGAGCAATCTAAAGACTGGGAGATATTAGGTCTCTTGGATCTTACTTCTTTTGGTTGCTCGAGCACTTTAATTCCCGAGAGAGCCCTCCCATCTCCATCAGTTCTTCCAGGAACCTGTACCCTCCTTGTGTCTCTAAGATACGCTGGTCTAACTTGTTACATGCCTTTACAAGAAAGTTGGTAAAAATAAAAGGAAAGCTGAACAACGTCACAATATGGAGGTATGAAACAGAATTTCCCCATACTTGGTAAAGTTTAGAAATTTGTGTAATACCCGAAGGCAGATTCCATGTACAATAAGTCCTAGTTTAAGAACAAGAGCTGAGGGTATGAGGAAATAAAACTATATTTTCCGGGAGTATCTCTGGCTTCAGGAAGAAAGAGCACATGTTACTCTCCATTCAATATTAGGGCTGAACTATGGGGTCTTTTCGATCCTTTTGGCTTACCCTCTGCGATTCAGGGGGCACATGGCTAAGGTAAACAGACTGAAACAGCACCGTGGATAGCTGTGAGCTGTGCTGGGAAGATTCACGGTGATTCCATAATAAATCTCAGGTCTTTCTTCTGTAACAAAAAATTCCTCTTTTCCATCATCAAGGTAAAGCCGAGTATGTACAAGTAGAGTATGCGATAACTTTGTCACTCGTGACGAACCTAGTCGGTCCGATACTTTAACAACTTCTCCAATGTCTCTGCACTCAGGTTGGATATTCTGAGTGGGTCATCGGTAGAATGAATGAAATCAAGAATACTCTAAAGCAATGTTTGGAAGTCAATTTCAGTGTCTCCGGAAGCACTGGGAAAATCACCATGTGTAACGAACGTGAAGTATCCACAGGCTCTCTCTGTGTCTTTGAAACTGCCCATGTGTTCATTAGAAACGGCGGCTTGAGGAAAGGTGGTTTTGGAATTGGTTTCCCTCTAGTCTTACGTGATGCATCTCTACTATATTGCATTATAATAGAGCAAAGGGTCACTTGCTGACATAAAGCACAGGAGGCAGGAATGGAAGAGTCAACTTAGAGAAAAAAAGTGCTTTTCGGTTTTATTTTCATTTCTGCAGTTTGGAAAACAGTTTAACAGTTTAACTGATTTTGTGGCGGCTCACAAAAATACATATGAGCGTTGAAAATGTACAGAAGAACAACAATTGGGAGACATTTCCGGAAGCTTCAGTTTCTGAAACCCAGACACGAGCCTACAAGCTAAGACACGGCTACACCAGGCTTCAGCGTGAAACCATACAACTCCTGGGAAGGGCTGCCCTCTCTGAACGCAGCTACCTGTCCACAGGATGCTCTAGGCCCAGGCACCTTTATTCTTCCAACTAGAGAGACATAGAAAGATGCCTCCATATCCCATGAAGATGCCCAAGCATTTGGCCAAGGCTCCTATGAAACAGTCTGCTGTCTTCATCCAGGTAAGGGCAACTTCACATTTTCAGACACTAAGGTCGTGGGCAAATCCAGGGTGGACTGAGAGGCGGAAGCTCCAGCAAACACAGTCCTGTGGCTGGAAGATGAATGCAGTACTTATTCCTGCACCAACAGACCCTTGCCTCTGGCCTTGGGCCTAGAGCATGATTTTTGGTAGTTGCTGTTGGGGAAGAGGCCCTTGGGCTTTAACCTGCGGACAGCCTCCCTTAAATGCTTGGGCTGCAGCGGGGGCGTTTCTCCCCACATCTCACACACGTCCAGGGCCTCTTCCACCACCTCTCCAACAAAGACCTTGGCGATTCCAGCCATGGCAATGGCGGCGTTCTCAGACACCGAACTGCCGGTGATAGACTTCATCAGACCTGCCATGCGTGCTTTTGGGAAAGCTGACCGGCGACACACTTCGTAGCGGGCCAGCTGCTCCTCAGACATGGCAGACAGCAGGGCTGTCATCCTCTGAGCCTCCTCTGCATCCACGGTGGGCTTCCTCTCCTTCTTTCCTTTAGTATGTCTTTTCCGTCTTTTGGCGGCAGGAGGAGGTGAGGCTGAGGCCTCCTTGTCCCCTTCTGTGAGGTCCATGACATCCTCACTCCTGAGCTCACCTCCCTGATCCCTGGGTTCTTCCAAGTTCCCACCTAGGTCCTCAGGGATTCCATCCTTCTTGCTGCCCTTCAGACCTCGGGGCATGGCGAACATCTCAGCAGACACACCTGTTTGCCTGCCCGTCTCCACGGGTGAGATTCAAGTCTGCCCCGTGACAGCAGCTGTAGAGGCAGAAGTTCTGGCTGGGGTGGTTTGATTACGGATCTGCAGCGAGAACCTTTCGAAGATTTTAGCTGCCGTGTTTCTGCTGAGCCACTTTAGCCATAACTGGACACAGCTCCCTGCCTCCCCTTCCCACACACAAACACACACGCTGAATTTTCTCACTTCCACAATGTGAAGAAACTTGTGGATGGAGAATATATTAGTTTTACATCAATGCAGAATAAATTCTCACAAGTTTTGGACACTTAAAACAAACCCCAGCTCAGAGGTCAGAAGTTCTACCAGTCCAAGTGACTGCCACCTGCTCAGAGCCACACGAGGGACCTCCGGGATGGGTCTGGCTGTGTGGTCGCTGCCTTCACCTGAGAAGGGTCTGGCTTCGATCTGACTCGAGGTGGTGGCAGAATTCAATGCCTTCGGGTTGTGAGCCCCAGGCCCACTTGTCTGTTCTGCCTGCTGCCGTGAGGACGCTCTCGGCTCCTGCAAGTGTTGCCCAGGTCTGGGCTGTGAGGCTCCCTGGGTCTGCACGGCCAGTGCCGGGGAATCTCCCACAGGGCAATGTCATCTCAGGGAGCTCCAGTCCTCCCTTATAAAGAGCTCGGATGATTGAACTAGACCCAGCCCTTAGCAGCTATTGGCTCAGGATATCCCTAAGGAAATCAGGGATTTGGGCGGGCTCATCAATTCACGCTTCCGCCCACCCCCAAGGGAGGGGCAGACACAGGGCGAGTCTCCGAGGGGCGGGAAATGCAGGGGGTATTTCAGAATTCAGTCTTCCTCACAGAATCGCAAAGTTCACGTTTCACAACCATAAAGAAACTATTTACGCTAAAAATGAGACTTTTTAAGAAGTTGCACTTAGAAAACTTCAATGTCTGAGAAAAAAATATCCCTAACGCACAGGGAAACAGGTGGCTTATCCAATACTCTGGAAATAAAATGGGCTGGGTGAGGGGAATATGAAAATATTATTTCAATTTCATCTCATTTTATTTATTTATTTATGTACTTATTGATTTATTTTTGAGACAGAGTCTCCCTCTGTCCCTCAGGCTGGATTACAGTGTCCTGAGCTCAGCTCACTGCAGCCTCCGCATCCTGGGCCCAAGGCATTCTCCTGCCTCAGCCTCCAGAGTAGCTGGGACTAAATGAGTACGCCACCACGCCAGGCAAATTTTTGTCTTTTTTATAAAGTGTAGAGGAGGTTTCACCATTTGGGCCAGGGTGGTCTTCAACTGCCAACTTCAGATGATCTGCCCCAACCTGCCTTCCAAAGTGAAGGGACTATAGGCGTGAGCCACTGCGCCCAGACTATGATAGTTTCACACTGAGGCCTGAAGCTGCTCTGCCTTAGGATTTTTCCTGAGTTTTACGTTCTTGTCATGATGAGTTGCTGGTTCATATTTTCCGTTGGATCTTTTCGAAAGGGATTACTGATGAGATTATGGCTTTCTCACAAAGAATACCACTTTGGTGAAACTATACTGAAATCAGGAGTACCTTATGTTTCCGATACTTATCAAGCACAATATTTGAACACGGCGTGGTAGGTGAAAGTGTAGGAAGCAGAATTTGGCAAACCCCATTTTTTTTCAATTTCGACGGTTTCAGGTTTTTGGTTTCAGCCAAACTGAAGAATGTCCTCATGAGCTGTCAATTCACAGGCCATTACAGACAATTTTTGAAACTACATCACACTGTAATTTAAGGAGTACGATTCTAAAGAAATTTGAACAATCTGGTGGTATTGCTAACACCAAACAAGGTTGTTCAGCTCTTTCATCTTTAAAAACAAACAAACAAAAACATGATGTGGAATTCTCTCATTTTACCAAACAGCCGTACGCTCCCTTGAATATGTGACTATGAAACCCAAGTAATTGGAAGAAAAAAAATAAAGGAAACACCTCATCAGTCTCATTAATAGTTTTGTTGAGAATAGTTTATTTTTCAAAAACTGCTGGCTATGTCTTGATATTTTTAGACACGGCTAAAGTTGAAATTGCATGAATCCTCTCTCTAACATTCATGCTACTTAAGAATCTTTTCCCAAGATTTGACTGCATTCATTTCATAAAAGCCCTGTCCTCTTCTCCCCTATATATCTATATTAGCACTCTGCCTTCTACCCTCTTCCATAGGAAACACAAATCCGTCAATTGATCACTTAAGCCTTTCCAGTATGGGTACAACATTTTCTGTAGTTGTACTCCTGAGATTTGTCCTTTATACTTCTAAAGACTAGACCCTAGATAATACATGCTTGGGAATAGTGGAGCTAGCTTGCTTAAACTTTATTTAGGCGTATGCTAATTACTTGTGGGGGGCAAAGGCAGGCAGTGAGGATGTTACGCTTATCCCAAAATAGTCAATTTTGGAAAAGACACAAGTACAGGCCGCGAGCGGTGGCTCAGACCTGAAATCCCAGCACCTTGGGAGGTCTTCTCGCAGAAGGCCAGAGCGAGACCCCGGGGAAAAGATGCATCCCAGGCGTGATGGCCTGACGATGGCTTCCTGTGTCCCGCAACATGGGGAGTCTGCAGTGTGGCCGGTTTGGAAACTGGCAAGGAGAGCGAAGAGACAACATGCTGGTCTTCCACCCTTCCCTGGATGCCCGTGGGTGCCCGCAGAGCTCCGGAAGCAAACAGTCAACATGCTCAGCCTTTCGGGGGCCGGAGAGACGTGAGCAACATGCCCCCTTGCAGAGGGCACAGCAGCGTGGAATCCCAAATCACGCTTCAGTCATCCTGAGGGTGGCTCCTCTGTGGTCGGGGCTGTGGGCCTGGCGCTCCGTTGCGAGGCTCAGCCTGGGGATGTGCGGTCTGTGAACCACGCGGTTGAAAACCCGAAGGCAACACGGGTCCCGGTCTTTTGTCTCTGAGGAAGCCGCCCGTTCCTTGGGCCACGGAATCGGGGCCAATGGGTGCCCCGCCGGCCCGACGCGGCGGCCGTGGGCCCAGCCCTCAGCCCGCGCCGGGCGCTTACCCTTTTCCCGGAGCGCGGGGGTCCCGTTGCTCCCGGAGGCCAAAGACCGTTTATTCTCTCTGCCTTCCTCCCTCTGTCCCTGGCTCCCTCCCGCCCGCCCTCTGTCCCTGCGTCGCTCTGTCTATCCCTCCGTTCCTAACTGCCTCCCTCTCTCTCCCTCCCTCCCTCCCTCCCAACTTCCCTCCGCCCATCCTTCGGCCCCTCTGGGTCTCCCGTTCGTCTCTCCATCTCTGCCCGCCTTCCCTCCCGCCTGGAACGGTCGGCATCGCCGGCGTGCGCGGGGCCTAGGGTCTGCGTTCAGCCGCCAGGCGCTCCACGGTGGCAGCTGGGAGGCTGCAGGGACACGGGCGGGCGGGCGGGCGGGCGGCCGGGCGACGGTGGAGCGGAGGCGCAGAGGAGGCGAGCCGCCGCCGGAGGGATGGCGGGCCCGGACGCTGCGCGGGCCCGGTGTTTCGCGGGAAGGGGGTCTCCACCCAGCCCAGGGGAAGACTCATTTTCCGGGGGTAGGGATTGGGGGGTGGGGGTGGCGAGGGGTCGGTCAGGCCGTGGCGGAAAGGCATGAGAGCTCTGCCCGGGCTGCTCCCAGAGCCTAGGCGGCTGCCCGCGAACCCGCGCGTGCGCAGCAGACGGCCCACCTGCTGGTACCTGGGCCGGCGCTGGGATCCCCGGGATGCCCAGGAAAGAATGGCATCTCTCCGCTCTGTGGAGTGTCTCACCGGGCCTAGACCTGGAAGGCAGGAATCGCAGGCGGGTCGGCCCGGAGGGAAGACACGCCCATCCACGCCGACCCAGGTGTTCCCCGCGAAAGAGAGGCCACCGGCCACCGCCCTGCACCGACCCCGTCCCAGCCCCGCGTCCTTTTAAAGCTCCTCCAGCAGAGCCCGGTATTCTTCCTCGCTGAGGGGTGGTTCCAGCGAGGCGGCCTCTTCCGTGGCCTCCAGCTCCCCAGGGGCCTCCGTTTCTAGGAAAGGCTGCGCCCGCTGCAGAAACTCCGGGCTCGCCAGGAGCTCATCCAGCAGGCGTAGGGGAGTGCAGACGAGCGCTCCGGCTCCTGGAGGAGCCGCGCCTGGGGGGGCGCCCGGATGGCTTGCACCTGCCACTGCCGCGCGGAGGCCTCCGGGGGCGCGGGCTGGGGAGGTGGGGCTTCCCCGGCTTGGGGTTCCCACGCAGCCCCGGCGACCTGGGGACCCTGGCCCCAGCCCCAACACGGACTCCCCTGGGACGCGAGGGGAGGGAAATGCAGGGGGTATTTCAGAATTCAGTCTTCCTCACAGAATCGCAAAGTTCACGTTTCACAACCATAAAGAAACTATTTACGCTAAAAATGAGACTTTTTATGAAGTTGCACTTAGAAAACTTCAATGTCTGAGAAAAAAATATCTCTAACGCACAGGGAAACTGGTGGTTTATCCAATACTCTGAAAATAAAATGGGCTGGGTGAGGGGAATATGAAAATATTATTTCAATTTCATCTCATTTTATTTATTTATGTACTTATTGATTTATTTTTGAGACAGAGTGTCCCTCTGTCCCTCAGGCTGGATTACAGTGTCCTGAGCTCAGCTCACTGCAGCCTCCGCATCCTGGGCTCAAGGCATTCTCCTGCCTCAGCCTCCAGGGTAGCTGGGACTAAATGAGCACGCCACCACGCCAGGCAAATTTTTGTCTTTTTTTTTTAAAGTGTAGTGGAGGTTTCACCATTTGGGCCAGGGTGGTCTTCAACTGCCGACTTCAGGTGATCGGCCCCAACTTGCCTTCCCAAAGTGAAGGGACTATAGGCATGAGCCACTGCGCCCAGACTATGGTAGTTTCACACTGAAGCCTGAAGCTGCTCTGCCTTAGGATTTTTCCTGAGTTTTACTTTCTTGTCATGATGAGTTGCTAGTTCATGTTTTCCCTTGTTTCTTTTCGAAAGGCATTACTGATGAGATTATGGCTTTCTCACAAAGAATACCACTTTGGTGAAACTATATTGAAATCAGGAGTACCTTATGTTTCCGATACTTATCAAGCACAATATTTGAACACGGCGTGGTAGGTGAAAGTGTAGGAAGCAGAATTTGGCAATCCCCATATTTTTTCAATTTCGACGGTTTCAGGTTTTTGGTTTCAGCCAAACTGAAGAATGTCCTTATGAGCTGTCAATTCACAGGCCGTTACAGACAATATTTGAAACTACATCACGGTGTAATTTAAGGAGTACGATTCTAAAGAAATTTGAACAATCTGGTGGTATTGCTAACACCAAACAAGGTTGTTCAGCTCTTTCATCTTTAAAAACAAACAAACAAAAACATGATGTGGAATTCTCTCATTTTACCAAACAGCCGTACGCTCCCTTGAATATGTGACTATGAAACCCAAGTAATTGGAAGAAGAAAAATAAAGGAAACACCTCATCAGTCTCATTAATAGTTTTGTTGAGAATAGTTTATTTTTGAAAAACTGCTGGCTATGTCTTGATATTTTTAGACACGGCTAAAGCTGAAATTGCATGAATCCTCTCTCTAACATTCATGCTACTAAAGAAACTTTTCCCAAGATTTGACTGCATTCATTTCATAAAAGCCCTGTCCTCTTCTCCCCTATATATCTATATTAGCACTCTGCCTTCTACCCTCTTCCATAGGAAACACAAATCCGTCAATTGATCACTTAAGCCTTTCCAGTTTGGGTACAACATTTTCTGTAGTTGTACTCCTGAGATTTGTCCTTTATACTTCTAAAGACTAGACCCTAGATAATACATGCTTGGGAATAGTGGAGCTAGCTTGCTTAAACTTTATTTAGGCGTATGCTAATTACTTGTGGGGGGCAAAGGCAGGCAGTGAGGATGTTAAGCTTATCCCAAAATAGTCAATTTTGGAAAAGACACAAGTACAGGCCGGGCGTGGTGGCTCAGACCTGTAATCCCGGCACCTTGGGAGGCCGAGGCGGCCGGTCACGAGGTCAGGAGATCGACACCATCCTGGCTAACACGGTGAAACCCCGTCTCTGCTAAACATACACAAATTAGCCGGGCGTGGTGGCAGGCGCTTGTAGTCTCAGCTACTCGGGAGGCTGAGGCAGGAGAAGAGCACGAACCCGGGAGGCGGAGCTGGCAGTGAGCCGAGATTGCGCCACTGCACTCCGGCCTGGGCGGCAGAGTGGGATTCTGCCTCAAAAAAGAAAGAAAAAAAACATCTTCATATATATGAATGTGTGTGTGTGTGTGTGTGTGTGTGTCTGTGTGTGTGTGTGTACTCAGGTACACTCACTTTACTTCTGAGTTATCTCGTCACCACTTAACCAGCACCAATCAGAGACCACATTTTTCTAGGCAGTCTCCAAATGTACATTACAAATAGTAACGTACTTTAAGGATAGTAATGAAGCTCCGGGAAAAATTGCTTGTCTGC
The DNA here is from genome assembly GCF_028885655.2 of Pongo abelii. Taxonomy (NCBI): domain Eukaryota; kingdom Metazoa; phylum Chordata; class Mammalia; order Primates; family Hominidae; genus Pongo; species Pongo abelii. The sequence goes on from NC_071999.2 coordinate 22,191, forward strand.
ACCTCAGCAGACCAACCTGCCTGGGCCAGCTTCTCTCTTCCTCTACTCTTCAGAAAGTGCTAGACCTGCAACATCTGACAGAATACAGCTTCCATGACTCCTCAGTGCCATGGAAATGGAACGAGCTGAGAGCAATCTAAAGACTGGGAGATATTAGGTCTCTTGGATCTTACTTCTTTTGGTTGCTCGAGCACTTTAATTCCCGAGAGAGCCCTCCCATCTCCATCAGTTCTTCCAGGAACCTGTACCCTCCTTGTGTCTCTAAGATACGCTGGTCTAACTTGTTACATGCCTTTACAAGAAAGTTGGTAAAAATAAAAGGAAAGCTGAACAACGTCACAATATGGAGGTATGAAACAGAATTTCCCCATACTTGGTAAAGTTTAGAAATTTGTGTAATACCCGAAGGCAGATTCCATGTACAATAAGTCCTAGTTTAAGAACAAGAGCTGAGGGTATGAGGAAATAAAACTATATTTTCCGGGAGTATCTCTGGCTTCAGGAAGAAAGAGCACATGTTACTCTCCATTCAATATTAGGGCTGAACTATGGGGTCTTTTCGATCCTTTTGGCTTACCCTCTGCGATTCAGGGGGCACATGGCTAAGGTAAACAGACTGAAACAGCACCGTGGATAGCTGTGAGCTGTGCTGGGAAGATTCACGGTGATTCCATAATAAATCTCAGGTCTTTCTTCTGTAACAAAAAATTCCTCTTTTCCATCATCAAGGTAAAGCCGAGTATGTACAAGTAGAGTATGCGATAACTTTGTCACTCGTGACGAACCTAGTCGGTCCGATACTTTAACAACTTCTCCAATGTCTCTGCACTCAGGTTGGATATTCTGAGTGGGTCATCGGTAGAATGAATGAAATCAAGAATACTCTAAAGCAATGTTTGGAAGTCAATTTCAGTGTCTCCGGAAGCACTGGGAAAATCACCATGTGTAACGAACGTGAAGTATCCACAGGCTCTCTCTGTGTCTTTGAAACTGCCCATGTGTTCATTAGAAACGGCGGCTTGAGGAAAGGTGGTTTTGGAATTGGTTTCCCTCTAGTCTTACGTGATGCATCTCTACTATATTGCATTATAATAGAGCAAAGGGTCACTTGCTGACATAAAGCACAGGAGGCAGGAATGGAAGAGTCAACTTAGAGAAAAAAAGTGCTTTTCGGTTTTATTTTCATTTCTGCAGTTTGGAAAACAGTTTAACAGTTTAACTGATTTTGTGGCGGCTCACAAAAATACATATGAGCGTTGAAAATGTACAGAAGAACAACAATTGGGAGACATTTCCGGAAGCTTCAGTTTCTGAAACCCAGACACGAGCCTACAAGCTAAGACACGGCTACACCAGGCTTCAGCGTGAAACCATACAACTCCTGGGAAGGGCTGCCCTCTCTGAACGCAGCTACCTGTCCACAGGATGCTCTAGGCCCAGGCACCTTTATTCTTCCAACTAGAGAGACATAGAAAGATGCCTCCATATCCCATGAAGATGCCCAAGCATTTGGCCAAGGCTCCTATGAAACAGTCTGCTGTCTTCATCCAGGTAAGGGCAACTTCACATTTTCAGACACTAAGGTCGTGGGCAAATCCAGGGTGGACTGAGAGGCGGAAGCTCCAGCAAACACAGTCCTGTGGCTGGAAGATGAATGCAGTACTTATTCCTGCACCAACAGACCCTTGCCTCTGGCCTTGGGCCTAGAGCATGATTTTTGGTAGTTGCTGTTGGGGAAGAGGCCCTTGGGCTTTAACCTGCGGACAGCCTCCCTTAAATGCTTGGGCTGCAGCGGGGGCGTTTCTCCCCACATCTCACACACGTCCAGGGCCTCTTCCACCACCTCTCCAACAAAGACCTTGGCGATTCCAGCCATGGCAATGGCGGCGTTCTCAGACACCGAACTGCCGGTGATAGACTTCATCAGACCTGCCATGCGTGCTTTTGGGAAAGCTGACCGGCGACACACTTCGTAGCGGGCCAGCTGCTCCTCAGACATGGCAGACAGCAGGGCTGTCATCCTCTGAGCCTCCTCTGCATCCACGGTGGGCTTCCTCTCCTTCTTTCCTTTAGTATGTCTTTTCCGTCTTTTGGCGGCAGGAGGAGGTGAGGCTGAGGCCTCCTTGTCCCCTTCTGTGAGGTCCATGACATCCTCACTCCTGAGCTCACCTCCCTGATCCCTGGGTTCTTCCAAGTTCCCACCTAGGTCCTCAGGGATTCCATCCTTCTTGCTGCCCTTCAGACCTCGGGGCATGGCGAACATCTCAGCAGACACACCTGTTTGCCTGCCCGTCTCCACGGGTGAGATTCAAGTCTGCCCCGTGACAGCAGCTGTAGAGGCAGAAGTTCTGGCTGGGGTGGTTTGATTACGGATCTGCAGCGAGAACCTTTCGAAGATTTTAGCTGCCGTGTTTCTGCTGAGCCACTTTAGCCATAACTGGACACAGCTCCCTGCCTCCCCTTCCCACACACAAACACACACGCTGAATTTTCTCACTTCCACAATGTGAAGAAACTTGTGGATGGAGAGTATATTAGTTTTACATCAATGCAGAATAAATTCTCACAAGTTTTGGACACTTAAAACAAACCCCAGCTCAGAGGTCAGAAGTTCTACCAGTCCAAGTGACTGCCACCTGCTCAGAGCCACACGAGGGACCTCCGGGATGGGTCTGGCTGTGTGGTCGCTGCCTTCACCTGAGAAGGGTCTGGCTTCGATCTGACTCGAGGTGGTGGCAGAATTCAATGCCTTCGGGTTGTGAGCCCCAGGCCCACTTGTCTGTTCTGCCTGCTGCCGTGAGGACGCTCTCGGCTCCTGCAAGTGTTGCCCAGGTCTGGGCTGTGAGGCTCCCTGGGTCTGCACGGCCAGTGCCGGGGAATCTCCCACAGGGCAATGTCATCTCAGGGAGCTCCAGTCCTCCCTTATAAAGAGCTCGGATGATTGAACTAGACCCAGCCCTTAGCAGCTATTGGCTCAGGATATCCCTAAGGAAATCAGGGATTTGGGCGGGCTCATCAATTCACGCTTCCGCCCACCCCCAAGGGAGGGGCAGACACAGGGCGAGTCTCCGAGGGGCGGGAAATGCAGGGGGTATTTCAGAATTCAGTCTTCCTCACAGAATCGCAAAGTTCACGTTTCACAACCATAAAGAAACTATTTACGCTAAAAATGAGACTTTTTAAGAAGTTGCACTTAGAAAACTTCAATGTCTGAGAAAAAAATATCCCTAACGCACAGGGAAACAGGTGGCTTATCCAATACTCTGGAAATAAAATGGGCTGGGTGAGGGGAATATGAAAATATTATTTCAATTTCATCTCATTTTATTTATTTATTTATGTACTTATTGATTTATTTTTGAGACAGAGTCTCCCTCTGTCCCTCAGGCTGGATTACAGTGTCCTGAGCTCAGCTCACTGCAGCCTCCGCATCCTGGGCCCAAGGCATTCTCCTGCCTCAGCCTCCAGAGTAGCTGGGACTAAATGAGTACGCCACCACGCCAGGCAAATTTTTGTCTTTTTTATAAAGTGTAGAGGAGGTTTCACCATTTGGGCCAGGGTGGTCTTCAACTGCCAACTTCAGATGATCTGCCCCAACCTGCCTTCCAAAGTGAAGGGACTATAGGCGTGAGCCACTGCGCCCAGACTATGATAGTTTCACACTGAGGCCTGAAGCTGCTCTGCCTTAGGATTTTTCCTGAGTTTTACGTTCTTGTCATGATGAGTTGCTGGTTCATATTTTCCGTTGGATCTTTTCGAAAGGGATTACTGATGAGATTATGGCTTTCTCACAAAGAATACCACTTTGGTGAAACTATACTGAAATCAGGAGTACCTTATGTTTCCGATACTTATCAAGCACAATATTTGAACACGGCGTGGTAGGTGAAAGTGTAGGAAGCAGAATTTGGCAAACCCCATTTTTTTTCAATTTCGACGGTTTCAGGTTTTTGGTTTCAGCCAAACTGAAGAATGTCCTCATGAGCTGTCAATTCACAGGCCATTACAGACAATTTTTGAAACTACATCACACTGTAATTTAAGGAGTACGATTCTAAAGAAATTTGAACAATCTGGTGGTATTGCTAACACCAAACAAGGTTGTTCAGCTCTTTCATCTTTAAAAACAAACAAACAAAAACATGATGTGGAATTCTCTCATTTTACCAAACAGCCGTACGCTCCCTTGAATATGTGACTATGAAACCCAAGTAATTGGAAGAAAAAAAATAAAGGAAACACCTCATCAGTCTCATTAATAGTTTTGTTGAGAATAGTTTATTTTTCAAAAACTGCTGGCTATGTCTTGATATTTTTAGACACGGCTAAAGTTGAAATTGCATGAATCCTCTCTCTAACATTCATGCTACTTAAGAATCTTTTCCCAAGATTTGACTGCATTCATTTCATAAAAGCCCTGTCCTCTTCTCCCCTATATATCTATATTAGCACTCTGCCTTCTACCCTCTTCCATAGGAAACACAAATCCGTCAATTGATCACTTAAGCCTTTCCAGTATGGGTACAACATTTTCTGTAGTTGTACTCCTGAGATTTGTCCTTTATACTTCTAAAGACTAGACCCTAGATAATACATGCTTGGGAATAGTGGAGCTAGCTTGCTTAAACTTTATTTAGGCGTATGCTAATTACTTGTGGGGGGCAAAGGCAGGCAGTGAGGATGTTACGCTTATCCCAAAATAGTCAATTTTGGAAAAGACACAAGTACAGGCCGCGAGCGGTGGCTCAGACCTGAAATCCCAGCACCTTGGGAGGTCTTCTCGCAGAAGGCCAGAGCGAGACCCCGGGGAAAAGATGCATCCCAGGCGTGATGGCCTGACGATGGCTTCCTGTGTCCCGCAACATGGGGAGTCTGCAGTGTGGCCGGTTTGGAAACTGGCAAGGAGAGCGAAGAGACAACATGCTGGTCTTCCACCCTTCCCTGGATGCCCGTGGGTGCCCGCAGAGCTCCGGAAGCAAACAGTCAACATGCTCAGCCTTTCGGGGGCCGGAGAGACGTGAGCAACATGCCCCCTTGCAGAGGGCACAGCAGCGTGGAATCCCAAATCACGCTTCAGTCATCCTGAGGGTGGCTCCTCTGTGGTCGGGGCTGTGGGCCTGGCGCTCCGTTGCGAGGCTCAGCCTGGGGATGTGCGGTCTGTGAACCACGCGGTTGAAAACCCGAAGGCAACACGGGTCCCGGTCTTTTGTCTCTGAGGAAGCCGCCCGTTCCTTGGGCCACGGAATCGGGGCCAATGGGTGCCCCGCCGGCCCGACGCGGCGGCCGTGGGCCCAGCCCTCAGCCCGCGCCGGGCGCTTACCCTTTTCCCGGAGCGCGGGGGTCCCGTTGCTCCCGGAGGCCAAAGACCGTTTATTCTCTCTGCCTTCCTCCCTCTGTCCCTGGCTCCCTCCCGCCCGCCCTCTGTCCCTGCGTCGCTCTGTCTATCCCTCCGTTCCTAACTGCCTCCCTCTCTCTCCCTCCCTCCCTCCCTCCCAACTTCCCTCCGCCCATCCTTCGGCCCCTCTGGGTCTCCCGTTCGTCTCTCCATCTCTGCCCGCCTTCCCTCCCGCCTGGAACGGTCGGCATCGCCGGCGTGCGCGGGGCCTAGGGTCTGCGTTCAGCCGCCAGGCGCTCCACGGTGGCAGCTGGGAGGCTGCAGGGACACGGGCGGGCGGGCGGGCGGGCGGCCGGGCGACGGTGGAGCGGAGGCGCAGAGGAGGCGAGCCGCCGCCGGAGGGATGGCGGGCCCGGACGCTGCGCGGGCCCGGTGTTTCGCGGGAAGGGGGTCTCCACCCAGCCCAGGGGAAGACTCATTTTCCGGGGGTAGGGATTGGGGGGTGGGGGTGGCGAGGGGTCGGTCAGGCCGTGGCGGAAAGGCATGAGAGCTCTGCCCGGGCTGCTCCCAGAGCCTAGGCGGCTGCCCGCGAACCCGCGCGTGCGCAGCAGACGGCCCACCTGCTGGTACCTGGGCCGGCGCTGGGATCCCCGGGATGCCCAGGAAAGAATGGCATCTCTCCGCTCTGTGGAGTGTCTCACCGGGCCTAGACCTGGAAGGCAGGAATCGCAGGCGGGTCGGCCCGGAGGGAAGACACGCCCATCCACGCCGACCCAGGTGTTCCCCGCGAAAGAGAGGCCACCGGCCACCGCCCTGCACCGACCCCGTCCCAGCCCCGCGTCCTTTTAAAGCTCCTCCAGCAGAGCCCGGTATTCTTCCTCGCTGAGGGGTGGTTCCAGCGAGGCGGCCTCTTCCGTGGCCTCCAGCTCCCCAGGGGCCTCCGTTTCTAGGAAAGGCTGCGCCCGCTGCAGAAACTCCGGGCTCGCCAGGAGCTCATCCAGCAGGCGTAGGGGAGTGCAGACGAGCGCTCCGGCTCCTGGAGGAGCCGCGCCTGGGGGGGCGCCCGGATGGCTTGCACCTGCCACTGCCGCGCGGAGGCCTCCGGGGGCGCGGGCTGGGGAGGTGGGGCTTCCCCGGCTTGGGGTTCCCACGCAGCCCCGGCGACCTGGGGACCCTGGCCCCAGCCCCAACACGGACTCCCCTGGGACGCGAGGGGAGGGAAATGCAGGGGGTATTTCAGAATTCAGTCTTCCTCACAGAATCGCAAAGTTCACGTTTCACAATCATAAAGAAACTATTTACGCTAAAAATGAGACTTTTTATGAAGTTGCACTTAGAAAACTTCAATGTCTGAGAAAAAAATATCTCTAACGCACAGGGAAACTGGTGGTTTATCCAATACTCTGAAAATAAAATGGGCTGGGTGAGGGGAATATGAAAATATTATTTCAATTTCATCTCATTTTATTTATTTATGTACTTATTGATTTATTTTTGAGACAGAGTGTCCCTCTGTCCCTCAGGCTGGATTACAGTGTCCTGAGCTCAGCTCACTGCAGCCTCCGCATCCTGGGCTCAAGGCATTCTCCTGCCTCAGCCTCCAGGGTAGCTGGGACTAAATGAGCACGCCACCACGCCAGGCAAATTTTTGTCTTTTTTTTTTAAAGTGTAGTGGAGGTTTCACCATTTGGGCCAGGGTGGTCTTCAACTGCCGACTTCAGGTGATCGGCCCCAACTTGCCTTCCCAAAGTGAAGGGACTATAGGCATGAGCCACTGCGCCCAGACTATGGTAGTTTCACACTGAAGCCTGAAGCTGCTCTGCCTTAGGATTTTTCCTGAGTTTTACTTTCTTGTCATGATGAGTTGCTAGTTCATGTTTTCCCTTGTTTCTTTTCGAAAGGCATTACTGATGAGATTATGGCTTTCTCACAAAGAATACCACTTTGGTGAAACTATATTGAAATCAGGAGTACCTTATGTTTCCGATACTTATCAAGCACAATATTTGAACACGGCGTGGTAGGTGAAAGTGTAGGAAGCAGAATTTGGCAATCCCCATATTTTTTCAATTTCGACGGTTTCAGGTTTTTGGTTTCAGCCAAACTGAAGAATGTCCTTATGAGCTGTCAATTCACAGGCCGTTACAGACAATATTTGAAACTACATCACGGTGTAATTTAAGGAGTACGATTCTAAAGAAATTTGAACAATCTGGTGGTATTGCTAACTCCAAACAAGGTTGTTCAGCTCTTTCATCTTTAAAAACAAACAAACAAAAACATGATGTGGAATTCTCTCATTTTACCAAACAGCCGTACGCTCCCTTGAATATGTGACTATGAAACCCAAGTAATTGGAAGAAGAAAAATAAAGGAAACACCTCATCAGTCTCATTAATAGTTTTGTTGAGAATAGTTTATTTTTGAAAAACTGCTGGCTATGTCTTGATATTTTTAGACACGGCTAAAGCTGAAATTGCATGAATCCTCTCTCTAACATTCATGCTACTAAAGAAACTTTTCCCAAGATTTGACTGCATTCATTTCATAAAAGCCCTGTCCTCTTCTCCCCTATATATCTATATTAGCACTCTGCCTTCTACCCTCTTCCATAGGAAACACAAATCCGTCAATTGATCACTTAAGCCTTTCCAGTTTGGGTACAACATTTTCTGTAGTTGTACTCCTGAGATTTGTCCTTTATACTTCTAAAGACTAGACCCTAGATAATACATGCTTGGGAATAGTGGAGCTAGCTTGCTTAAACTTTATTTAGGCGTATGCTAATTACTTGTGGGGGGCAAAGGCAGGCAGTGAGGATGTTAAGCTTATCCCAAAATAGTCAATTTTGGAAAAGACACAAGTACAGGCCGGGCGTGGTGGCTCAGACCTGTAATCCCGGCACCTTGGGAGGCCGAGGCGGCCGGTCACGAGGTCAGGAGATCGACACCATCCTGGCTAACACGGTGAAACCCCGTCTCTGCTAAACATACACAAATTAGCCGGGCGTGGTGGCAGGCGCTTGTAGTCTCAGCTACTCGGGAGGCTGAGGCAGGAGAAGAGCACGAACCCGGGAGGCGGAGCTGGCAGTGAGCCGAGATTGCGCCACTGCACTCCGGCCTGGGCGGCAGAGTGGGATTCTGCCTCAAAAAAGAAAGAAAAAAAACATCTTCATATATATGAATGTGTGTGTGTGTGTGTGTGTGTGTGTCTGTGTGTGTGTGTGTACTCAGGTACACTCACTTTACTTCTGAGTTATCTCGTCACCACTTAACCAGCACCAATCAGAGACCACATTTTTCTAGGCAGTCTCCAAATGTACATTACAAATAGTAACGTACTTTAAGGATAGTAATGAAGCTCCGGGAAAAATTGCTTGTCTGCACCTCAGCAGACCAACCTGCCTGGGCCAGCTTCTCTCTTCCTCTACTCTTCAGAAAGTGCTAGACCTGCAACATCTGACAGAATACAGCTTCCATGACTCCTCAGTGCCATGGAAATGGAACGAGCTGAGAGCAATCTAAAGACTGGGAGATATTAGGTCTCTTGGATCTTACTTCTTTTGGTTGCTCGAGCACTTTAATTCCCGAGAGAGCCCTCCCATCTCCATCAGTTCTTCCAGGAACCTGTACCCTCCTTGTGTCTCTAAGATACGCTGGTCTAACTTGTTACATGCCTTTACAAGAAAGTTGGTAAAAATAAAAGGAAAGCTGAACAACGTCACAATATGGAGGTATGAAACAGAATTTCCCCATACTTGGTAAAGTTTAGAAATTTGTGTAATACCCGAAGGCAGATTCCATGTACAATAAGTCCTAGTTTAAGAACAAGAGCTGAGGGTATGAGGAAATAAAACTATATTTTCCGGGAGTATCTCTGGCTTCAGGAAGAAAGAGCACATGTTACTCTCCATTCAATATTAGGGCTGAACTATGGGGTCTTTTCGATCCTTTTGGCTTACCCTCTGCGATTCAGGGGGCACATGGCTAAGGTAAACAGACTGAAACAGCACCGTGGATAGCTGTGAGCTGTGCTGGGAAGATTCACGGTGATTCCATAATAAATCTCAGGTCTTCTGTAACAAAAAATTCCTCTTTTCCATCATCAAGGTAAAGCCGAGTATGTACAAGTAGAGTATGCGATAACTTTGTCACTCGTGACGAACCTAGTCGGTCCGATACTTTAACAACTTCTCCAATGTCTCTGCACTCAGGTTGGATATTCTGAGTGGGTCATCGGTAGAATGAATGAAATCAAGAATACTCTAAAGCAATGTTTGGAAGTCAATTTCAGTGTCTCCGGAAGCACTGGGAAAATCACCATGTGTAACGAACGTGAAGTATCCACAGGCTCTCTCTGTGTCTTTGAAACTGCCCATGTGTTCATTAGAAACGGCGGCTTGAGGAAAGGTGGTTTTGGAATTGGTTTCCCTCTAGTCTTACGTGATGCATCTCTACTATATTGCATTATAATAGAGCAAAGGGTCACTTGCTGACATAAAGCACAGGAGGCAGGAATGGAAGAGTCAACTTAGAGAAAAAAAGTGCTTTTCGGTTTTATTTTCATTTCTGCAGTTTGGAAAACAGTTTAACAGTTTAACTGATTTTGTGGCGGCTCACAAAAATACATATGAGCGTTGAAAATGTACAGAAGAACAACAATTGGGAGACATTTCCGGAAGCTTCAGTTTCTGAAACCCAGACACGAGCCTACAAGCTAAGACACGGCTACACCAGGCTTCAGCGTGAAACCATACAACTCCTGGGAAGGGCTGCCCTCTCTGAACGCAGCTACCTGTCCACAGGATGCTCTAGGCCCAGGCACCTTTATTCTTCCAACTAGAGAGACATAGAAAGATGCCTCCATATCCCATGAAGATGCCCAAGCATTTGGCCAAGGCTCCTATGAAACAGTCTGCTGTCTTCATCCAGGTAAGGGCAACTTCACATTTTCAGACACTAAGGTCGTGGGCAAATCCAGGGTGGACTGAGAGGCGGAAGCTCCAGCAAACACAGTCCTGTGGCTGGAAGATGAATGCAGTACTTATTCCTGCACCAACAGACCCTTGCCTCTGGCCTTGGGCCTAGAGCATGATTTTTGGTAGTTGCTGTTGGGGAAGAGGCCCTTGGGCTTTAACCTGCGGACAGCCTCCCTTAAATGCTTGGGCTGCAGCGGGGGCGTTTCTCCCCACATCTCACACACGTCCAGGGCCTCTTCCACCACCTCTCCAACAAAGACCTTGGCGATTCCAGCCATGGCAATGGCGGCGTTCTCAGACACCGAACTGCCGGTGATAGACTTCATCAGACCTGCCATGCGTGCTTTTGGGAAAGCTGACCGGCGACACACTTCGTAGCGGGCCAGCTGCTCCTCAGACATGGCAGACAGCAGGGCTGTCATCCTCTGAGCCTCCTCTGCATCCACGGTGGGCTTCCTCTCCTTCTTTCCTTTAGTATGTCTTTTCCGTCTTTTGGCGGCAGGAGGAGGTGAGGCTGAGGCCTCCTTGTCCCCTTCTGTGAGGTCCATGACATCCTCACTCCTGAGCTCACCTCCCTGATCCCTGGGTTCTTCCAAGTTCCCACCTAGGTCCTCAGGGATTCCATCCTTCTTGCTGCCCTTCAGACCTCGGGGCATGGCGAACATCTCAGCAGACACACCTGTTTGCCTGCCCGTCTCCACGGGTGAGATTCAAGTCTGCCCCGTGACAGCAGCTGTAGAGGCAGAAGTTCTGGCTGGGGTGGTTTGATTACGGATCTGCAGCGAGAACCTTTCGAAGATTTTAGCTGCCGTGTTTCTGCTGAGCCACTTTAGCCATAACTGGACACAGCTCCCTGCCTCCCCTTCCCACACACAAACACACACGCTGAATTTTCTCACTTCCACAATGTGAAGAAACTTGTGGATGGAGAGTATATTAGTTTTACATCAATGCAGAATAAATTCTCACAAGTTTTGGACACTTAAAACAAACCCCAGCTCAGAGGTCAGAAGTTCTACCAGTCCAAGTGACTGCCACCTGCTCAGAGCCACACGAGGGACCTCCGGGATGGGTCTGGCTGTGTGGTCGCTGCCTTCACCTGAGAAGGGTCTGGCTTCGATCTGACTCGAGGTGGTGGCAGAATTCAATGCCTTCGGGTTGTGAGCCCCAGGCCCACTTGTCTGTTCTGCCTGCTGCCGTGAGGACGCTCTCGGCTCCTGCAAGTGTTGCCCAGGTCTGGGCTGTGAGGCTCCCTGGGTCTGCACGGCCAGTGCCGGGGAATCTCCCACAGGGCAATGTCATCTCAGGGAGCTCCAGTCCTCCCTTATAAAGAGCTCGGATGATTGAACTAGACCCAGCCCTTAGCAGCTATTGGCTCAGGATATCCCTAAGGAAATCAGGGATTTGGGCGGGCTCATCAATTCACGCTTCCGCCCACCCCCAAGGGAGGGGCAGACACAGGGCGAGTCTCCGAGGGGCGGGAAATGCAGGGGGTATTTCAGAATTCAGTCTTCCTCACAGAATCGCAAAGTTCACGTTTCACAACCATAAAGAAACTATTTACGCTAAAAATGAGACTTTTTAAGAAGTTGCACTTAGAAAACTTCAATGTCTGAGAAAAAAATATCCCTAACGCACAGGGAAACAGGTGGCTTATCCAATACTCTGGAAATAAAATGGGCTGGGTGAGGGGAATATGAAAATATTATTTCAATTTCATCTCATTTTATTTATTTATTTATGTACTTATTGATTTATTTTTGAGACAGAGTCTCCCTCTGTCCCTCAGGCTGGATTACAGTGTCCTGAGCTCAGCTCACTGCAGCCTCCGCATCCTGGGCCCAAGGCATTCTCCTGCCTCAGCCTCCAGAGTAGCTGGGACTAAATGAGTACGCCACCACGCCAGGCAAATTTTTGTCTTTTTTATAAAGTGTAGAGGAGGTTTCACCATTTGGGCCAGGGTGGTCTTCAACTGCCAACTTCAGATGATCTGCCCCAACCTGCCTTCCAAAGTGAAGGGACTATAGGCGTGAGCCACTGCGCCCAGACTATGATAGTTTCACACTGAGGCCTGAAGCTGCTCTGCCTTAGGATTTTTCCTGAGTTTTACGTTCTTGTCATGATGAGTTGCTGGTTCATATTTTCCGTTGGATCTTTTCGAAAGGGATTACTGATGAGATTATGGCTTTCTCACAAAGAATACCACTTTGGTGAAACTATACTGAAATCAGGAGTACCTTATGTTTCCGATACTTATCAAGCACAATATTTGAACACGGCGTGGTAGGTGAAAGTGTAGGAAGCAGAATTTGGCAAACCCCATTTTTTTTCAATTTCGACGGTTTCAGGTTTTTGGTTTCAGCCAAACTGAAGAATGTCCTCATGAGCTGTCAATTCACAGGCCATTACAGACAATTTTTGAAACTACATCACACTGTAATTTAAGGAGTACGATTCTAAAGAAATTTGAACAATCTGGTGGTATTGCTAACACCAAACAAGGTTGTTCAGCTCTTTCATCTTTAAAAACAAACAAACAAAAACATGATGTGGAATTCTCTCATTTTACCAAACAGCCGTACGCTCCCTTGAATATGTGACTATGAAACCCAAGTAATTGGAAGAAAAAAAATAAAGGAAACACCTCATCAGTCTCATTAATAGTTTTGTTGAGAATAGTTTATTTTTCAAAAACTGCTGGCTATGTCTTGATATTTTTAGACACGGCTAAAGTTGAAATTGCATGAATCCTCTCTCTAACATTCATGCTACTTAAGAATCTTTTCCCAAGATTTGACTGCATTCATTTCATAAAAGCCCTGTCCTCTTCTCCCCTATATATCTATATTAGCACTCTGCCTTCTACCCTCTTCCATAGGAAACACAAATCCGTCAATTGATCACTTAAGCCTTTCCAGTATGGGTACAACATTTTCTGTAGTTGTACTCCTGAGATTTGTCCTTTATACTTCTAAAGACTAGACCCTAGATAATACATGCTTGGGAATAGTGGAGCTAGCTTGCTTAAACTTTATTTAGGCGTATGCTAATTACTTGTGGGGGGCAAAGGCAGGCAGTGAGGATGTTACGCTTATCCCAAAATAGTCAATTTTGGAAAAGACACAAGTACAGGCCGCGAGCGGTGGCTCAGACCTGAAATCCCAGCACCTTGGGAGGTCTTCTCGCAGAAGGCCAGAGCGAGACCCCGGGGAAAAGATGCATCCCAGGCGTGATGGCCTGACGATGGCTTCCTGTGTCCCGCAACATGGGGAGTCTGCAGTGTGGCCGGTTTGGAAACTGGCAAGGAGAGCGAAGAGACAACATGCTGGTCTTCCACCCTTCCCTGGATGCCCGTGGGTGCCCGCAGAGCTCCGGAAGCAAACAGTCAACATGCTCAGCCTTTCGGGGGCCGGAGAGACGTGAGCAACATGCCCCCTTGCAGAGGGCACAGCAGCGTGGAATCCCAAATCACGCTTCAGTCATCCTGAGGGTGGCTCCTCTGTGGTCGGGGCTGTGGGCCTGGCGCTCCGTTGCGAGGCTCAGCCTGGGGATGTGCGGTCTGTGAACCACGCGGTTGAAAACCCGAAGGCAACACGGGTCCCGGTCTTTTGTCTCTGAGGAAGCCGCCCGTTCCTTGGGCCACGGAATCGGGGCCAATGGGTGCCCCGCCGGCCCGACGCGGCGGCCGTGGGCCCAGCCCTCAGCCCGCGCCGGGCGCTTACCCTTTTCCCGGAGCGCGGGGGTCCCGTTGCTCCCGGAGGCCAAAGACCGTTTATTCTCTCTGCCTTCCTCCCTCTGTCCCTGGCTCCCTCCCGCCCGCCCTCTGTCCCTGCGTCGCTCTGTCTATCCCTCCGTTCCTAACTGCCTCCCTCTCTCTCCCTCCCTCCCTCCCTCCCAACTTCCCTCCGCCCATCCTTCGGCCCCTCTGGGTCTCCCGTTCGTCTCTCCATCTCTGCCCGCCTTCCCTCCCGCCTGGAACGGTCGGCATCGCCGGCGTGCGCGGGGCCTAGGGTCTGCGTTCAGCCGCCAGGCGCTCCACGGTGGCAGCTGGGAGGCTGCAGGGACACGGGCGGGCGGGCGGGCGGGCGGCCGGGCGACGGTGGAGCGGAGGCGCAGAGGAGGCGAGCCGCCGCCGGAGGGATGGCGGGCCCGGACGCTGCGCGGGCCCGGTGTTTCGCGGGAAGGGGGTCTCCACCCAGCCCAGGGGAAGACTCATTTTCCGGGGGTAGGGATTGGGGGGTGGGGGTGGCGAGGGGTCGGTCAGGCCGTGGCGGAAAGGCATGAGAGCTCTGCCCGGGCTGCTCCCAGAGCCTAGGCGGCTGCCCGCGAACCCGCGCGTGCGCAGCAGACGGCCCACCTGCTGGTACCTGGGCCGGCGCTGGGATCCCCGGGATGCCCAGGAAAGAATGGCATCTCTCCGCTCTGTGGAGTGTCTCACCGGGCCTAGACCTGGAAGGCAGGAATCGCAGGCGGGTCGGCCCGGAGGGAAGACACGCCCATCCACGCCGACCCAGGTGTTCCCCGCGAAAGAGAGGCCACCGGCCACCGCCCTGCACCGACCCCGTCCCAGCCCCGCGTCCTTTTAAAGCTCCTCCAGCAGAGCCCGGTATTCTTCCTCGCTGAGGGGTGGTTCCAGCGAGGCGGCCTCTTCCGTGGCCTCCAGCTCCCCAGGGGCCTCCGTTTCTAGGAAAGGCTGCGCCCGCTGCAGAAACTCCGGGCTCGCCAGGAGCTCATCCAGCAGGCGTAGGGGAGTGCAGACGAGCGCTCCGGCTCCTGGAGGAGCCGCGCCTGGGGGGGCGCCCGGATGGCTTGCACCTGCCACTGCCGCGCGGAGGCCTCCGGGGGCGCGGGCTGGGGAGGTGGGGCTTCCCCGGCTTGGGGTTCCCACGCAGCCCCGGCGACCTGGGGACCCTGGCCCCAGCCCCAACACGGACTCCCCTGGGACGCGAGGGGAGGGAAATGCAGGGGGTATTTCAGAATTCAGTCTTCCTCACAGAATCGCAAAGTTCACGTTTCACAACCATAAAGAAACTATTTACGCTAAAAATGAGACTTTTTATGAAGTTGCACTTAGAAAACTTCAATGTCTGAGAAAAAAATATCTCTAACGCACAGGGAAACTGGTGGTTTATCCAATACTCTGAAAATAAAATGGGCTGGGTGAGGGGAATATGAAAATATTATTTCAATTTCATCTCATTTTATTTATTTATGTACTTATTGATTTATTTTTGAGACAGAGTGTCCCTCTGTCCCTCAGGCTGGATTACAGTGTCCTGAGCTCAGCTCACTGCAGCCTCCGCATCCTGGGCTCAAGGCATTCTCCTGCCTCAGCCTCCAGGGTAGCTGGGACTAAATGAGCACGCCACCACGCCAGGCAAATTTTTGTCTTTTTTTTTTAAAGTGTAGTGGAGGTTTCACCATTTGGGCCAGGGTGGTCTTCAACTGCCGACTTCAGGTGATCGGCCCCAACTTGCCTTCCCAAAGTGAAGGGACTATAGGCATGAGCCACTGCGCCCAGACTATGGTAGTTTCACACTGAAGCCTGAAGCTGCTCTGCCTTAGGATTTTTCCTGAGTTTTACTTTCTTGTCATGATGAGTTGCTAGTTCATGTTTTCCCTTGTTTCTTTTCGAAAGGCATTACTGATGAGATTATGGCTTTCTCACAAAGAATACCACTTTGGTGAAACTATATTGAAATCAGGAGTACCTTATGTTTCCGATACTTATCAAGCACAATATTTGAACACGGCGTGGTAGGTGAAAGTGTAGGAAGCAGAATTTGGCAATCCCCATATTTTTTCAATTTCGACGGTTTCAGGTTTTTGGTTTCAGCCAAACTGAAGAATGTCCTTATGAGCTGTCAATTCACAGGCCGTTACAGACAATATTTGAAACTACATCACGGTGTAATTTAAGGAGTACGATTCTAAAGAAATTTGAACAATCTGGTGGTATTGCTAACACCAAACAAGGTTGTTCAGCTCTTTCATCTTTAAAAACAAACAAACAAAAACATGATGTGGAATTCTCTCATTTTACCAAACAGCCGTACGCTCCCTTGAATATGTGACTATGAAACCCAAGTAATTGGAAGAAGAAAAATAAAGGAAACACCTCATCAGTCTCATTAATAGTTTTGTTGAGAATAGTTTATTTTTGAAAAACTGCTGGCTATGTCTTGATATTTTTAGACACGGCTAAAGCTGAAATTGCATGAATCCTCTCTCTAACATTCATGCTACTAAAGAAACTTTTCCCAAGATTTGACTGCATTCATTTCATAAAAGCCCTGTCCTCTTCTCCCCTATATATCTATATTAGCACTCTGCCTTCTACCCTCTTCCATAGGAAACACAAATCCGTCAATTGATCACTTAAGCCTTTCCAGTTTGGGTACAACATTTTCTGTAGTTGTACTCCTGAGATTTGTCCTTTATACTTCTAAAGACTAGACCCTAGATAATACATGCTTGGGAATAGTGGAGCTAGCTTGCTTAAACTTTATTTAGGCGTATGCTAATTACTTGTGGGGGGCAAAGGCAGGCAGTGAGGATGTTAAGCTTATCCCAAAATAGTCAATTTTGGAAAAGACACAAGTACAGGCCGGGCGTGGTGGCTCAGACCTGTAATCCCGGCACCTTGGGAGGCCGAGGCGGCCGGTCACGAGGTCAGGAGATCGACACCATCCTGGCTAACACGGTGAAACCCCGTCTCTGCTAAACATACACAAATTAGCCGGGCGTGGTGGCAGGCGCTTGTAGTCTCAGCTACTCGGGAGGCTGAGGCAGGAGAAGAGCACGAACCCGGGAGGCGGAGCTGGCAGTGAGCCGAGATTGCGCCACTGCACTCCGGCCTGGGCGGCAGAGTGGGATTCTGCCTCAAAAAAGAAAGAAAAAAAACATCTTCATATATATGAATGTGTGTGTGTGTGTGTGTGTGTGTGTCTGTGTGTGTGTGTGTACTCAGGTACACTCACTTTACTTCTGAGTTATCTCGTCACCACTTAACCAGCACCAATCAGAGACCACATTTTTCTAGGCAGTCTCCAAATGTACATTACAAATAGTAACGTACTTTAAGGATAGTAATGAAGCTCCGGGAAAAATTGCTTGTCTGCACCTCAGCAGACCAACCTGCCTGGGCCAGCTTCTCTCTTCCTCTACTCTTCAGAAAGTGCTAGACCTGCAACATCTGACAGAATACAGCTTCCATGACTCCTCAGTGCCATGGAAATGGAACGAGCTGAGAGCAATCTAAAGACTGGGAGATATTAGGTCTCTTGGATCTTACTTCTTTTGGTTGCTCGAGCACTTTAATTCCCGAGAGAGCCCTCCCATCTCCATCAGTTCTTCCAGGAACCTGTACCCTCCTTGTGTCTCTAAGATACGCTGGTCTAACTTGTTACATGCCTTTACAAGAAAGTTGGTAAAAATAAAAGGAAAGCTGAACAACGTCACAATATGGAGGTATGAAACAGAATTTCCCCATACTTGGTAAAGTTTAGAAATTTGTGTAATACCCGAAGGCAGATTCCATGTACAATAAGTCCTAGTTTAAGAACAAGAGCTGAGGGTATGAGGAAATAAAACTATATTTTCCGGGAGTATCTCTGGCTTCAGGAAGAAAGAGCACATGTTACTCTCCATTCAATATTAGGGCTGAACTATGGGGTCTTTTCGATCCTTTTGGCTTACCCTCTGCGATTCAGGGGGCACATGGCTAAGGTAAACAGACTGAAACAGCACCGTGGATAGCTGTGAGCTGTGCTGGGAAGATTCACGGTGATTCCATAATAAATCTCAGGTCTTTCTTCTGTAACAAAAAATTCCTCTTTTCCATCATCAAGGTAAAGCCGAGTATGTACAAGTAGAGTATGCGATAACTTTGTCACTCGTGACGAACCTAGTCGGTCCGATACTTTAACAACTTCTCCAATGTCTCTGCACTCAGGTTGGATATTCTGAGTGGGTCATCGGTAGAATGAATGAAATCAAGAATACTCTAAAGCAATGTTTGGAAGTCAATTTCAGTGTCTCCGGAAGCACTGGGAAAATCACCATGTGTAACGAACGTGAAGTATCCACAGGCTCTCTCTGTGTCTTTGAAACTGCCCATGTGTTCATTAGAAACGGCGGCTTGAGGAAAGGTGGTTTTGGAATTGGTTTCCCTCTAGTCTTACGTGATGCATCTCTACTATATTGCATTATAATAGAGCAAAGGGTCACTTGCTGACATAAAGCACAGGAGGCAGGAATGGAAGAGTCAACTTAGAGAAAAAAAGTGCTTTTCGGTTTTATTTTCATTTCTGCAGTTTGGAAAACAGTTTAACAGTTTAACTGATTTTGTGGCGGCTCACAAAAATACATATGAGCGTTGAAAATGTACAGAAGAACAACAATTGGGAGACATTTCCGGAAGCTTCAGTTTCTGAAACCCAGACACGAGCCTACAAGCTAAGACACGGCTACACCAGGCTTCAGCGTGAAACCATACAACTCCTGGGAAGGGCTGCCCTCTCTGAACGCAGCTACCTGTCCACAGGATGCTCTAGGCCCAGGCACCTTTATTCTTCCAACTAGAGAGACATAGAAAGATGCCTCCATATCCCATGAAGATGCCCAAGCATTTGGCCAAGGCTCCTATGAAACAGTCTGCTGTCTTCATCCAGGTAAGGGCAACTTCACATTTTCAGACACTAAGGTCGTGGGCAAATCCAGGGTGGACTGAGAGGCGGAAGCTCCAGCAAACACAGTCCTGTGGCTGGAAGATGAATGCAGTACTTATTCCTGCACCAACAGACCCTTGCCTCTGGCCTTGGGCCTAGAGCATGATTTTTGGTAGTTGCTGTTGGGGAAGAGGCCCTTGGGCTTTAACCTGCGGACAGCCTCCCTTAAATGCTTGGGCTGCAGCGGGGGCGTTTCTCCCCACATCTCACACACGTCCAGGGCCTCTTCCACCACCTCTCCAACAAAGACCTTGGCGATTCCAGCCATGGCAATGGCGGCGTTCTCAGACACCGAACTGCCGGTGATAGACTTCATCAGACCTGCCATGCGTGCTTTTGGGAAAGCTGACCGGCGACACACTTCGTAGCGGGCCAGCTGCTCCTCAGACATGGCAGACAGCAGGGCTGTCATCCTCTGAGCCTCCTCTGCATCCACGGTGGGCTTCCTCTCCTTCTTTCCTTTAGTATGTCTTTTCCGTCTTTTGGCGGCAGGAGGAGGTGAGGCTGAGGCCTCCTTGTCCCCTTCTGTGAGGTCCATGACATCCTCACTCCTGAGCTCACCTCCCTGATCCCTGGGTTCTTCCAAGTTCCCACCTAGGTCCTCAGGGATTCCATCCTTCTTGCTGCCCTTCAGACCTCGGGGCATGGCGAACATCTCAGCAGACACACCTGTTTGCCTGCCCGTCTCCACGGGTGAGATTCAAGTCTGCCCCGTGACAGCAGCTGTAGAGGCAGAAGTTCTGGCTGGGGTGGTTTGATTACGGATCTGCAGCGAGAACCTTTCGAAGATTTTAGCTGCCGTGTTTCTGCTGAGCCACTTTAGCCATAACTGGACACAGCTCCCTGCCTCCCCTTCCCACACACAAACACACACGCTGAATTTTCTCACTTCCACAATGTGAAGAAACTTGTGGATGGAGAGTATATTAGTTTTACATCAATGCAGAATAAATTCTCACAAGTTTTGGACACTTAAAACAAACCCCAGCTCAGAGGTCAGAAGTTCTACCAGTCCAAGTGACTGCCACCTGCTCAGAGCCACACGAGGGACCTCCGGGATGGGTCTGGCTGTGTGGTCGCTGCCTTCACCTGAGAAGGGTCTGGCTTCGATCTGACTCGAGGTGGTGGCAGAATTCAATGCCTTCGGGTTGTGAGCCCCAGGCCCACTTGTCTGTTCTGCCTGCTGCCGTGAGGACGCTCTCGGCTCCTGCAAGTGTTGCCCAGGTCTGGGCTGTGAGGCTCCCTGGGTCTGCACGGCCAGTGCCGGGGAATCTCCCACAGGGCAATGTCATCTCAGGGAGCTCCAGTCCTCCCTTATAAAGAGCTCGGATGATTGAACTAGACCCAGCCCTTAGCAGCTATTGGCTCAGGATATCCCTAAGGAAATCAGGGATTTGGGCGGGCTCATCAATTCACGCTTCCGCCCACCCCCAAGGGAGGGGCAGACACAGGGCGAGTCTCCGAGGGGCGGGAAATGCAGGGGGTATTTCAGAATTCAGTCTTCCTCACAGAATCGCAAAGTTCACGTTTCACAACCATAAAGAAACTATTTACGCTAAAAATGAGACTTTTTAAGAAGTTGCACTTAGAAAACTTCAATGTCTGAGAAAAAAATATCCCTAACGCACAGGGAAACAGGTGGCTTATCCAATACTCTGGAAATAAAATGGGCTGGGTGAGGGGAATATGAAAATATTATTTCAATTTCATCTCATTTTATTTATTTATTTATGTACTTATTGATTTATTTTTGAGACAGAGTCTCCCTCTGTCCCTCAGGCTGGATTACAGTGTCCTGAGCTCAGCTCACTGCAGCCTCCGCATCCTGGGCCCAAGGCATTCTCCTGCCTCAGCCTCCAGAGTAGCTGGGACTAAATGAGTACGCCACCACGCCAGGCAAATTTTTGTCTTTTTTATAAAGTGTAGAGGAGGTTTCACCATTTGGGCCAGGGTGGTCTTCAACTGCCAACTTCAGATGATCTGCCCCAACCTGCCTTCCAAAGTGAAGGGACTATAGGCGTGAGCCACTGCGCCCAGACTATGATAGTTTCACACTGAGGCCTGAAGCTGCTCTGCCTTAGGATTTTTCCTGAGTTTTACGTTCTTGTCATGATGAGTTGCTGGTTCATATTTTCCGTTGGATCTTTTCGAAAGGGATTACTGATGAGATTATGGCTTTCTCACAAAGAATACCACTTTGGTGAAACTATACTGAAATCAGGAGTACCTTATGTTTCCGATACTTATCAAGCACAATATTTGAACACGGCGTGGTAGGTGAAAGTGTAGGAAGCAGAATTTGGCAAACCCCATTTTTTTTCAATTTCGACGGTTTCAGGTTTTTGGTTTCAGCCAAACTGAAGAATGTCCTCATGAGCTGTCAATTCACAGGCCATTACAGACAATTTTTGAAACTACATCACACTGTAATTTAAGGAGTACGATTCTAAAGAAATTTGAACAATCTGGTGGTATTGCTAACACCAAACAAGGTTGTTCAGCTCTTTCATCTTTAAAAACAAACAAACAAAAACATGATGTGGAATTCTCTCATTTTACCAAACAGCCGTACGCTCCCTTGAATATGTGACTATGAAACCCAAGTAATTGGAAGAAAAAAAATAAAGGAAACACCTCATCAGTCTCATTAATAGTTTTGTTGAGAATAGTTTATTTTTCAAAAACTGCTGGCTATGTCTTGATATTTTTAGACACGGCTAAAGTTGAAATTGCATGAATCCTCTCTCTAACATTCATGCTACTTAAGAATCTTTTCCCAAGATTTGACTGCATTCATTTCATAAAAGCCCTGTCCTCTTCTCCCCTATATATCTATATTAGCACTCTGCCTTCTACCCTCTTCCATAGGAAACACAAATCCGTCAATTGATCACTTAAGCCTTTCCAGTATGGGTACAACATTTTCTGTAGTTGTACTCCTGAGATTTGTCCTTTATACTTCTAAAGACTAGACCCTAGATAATACATGCTTGGGAATAGTGGAGCTAGCTTGCTTAAACTTTATTTAGGCGTATGCTAATTACTTGTGGGGGGCAAAGGCAGGCAGTGAGGATGTTACGCTTATCCCAAAATAGTCAATTTTGGAAAAGACACAAGTACAGGCCGCGAGCGGTGGCTCAGACCTGAAATCCCAGCACCTTGGGAGGTCTTCTCGCAGAAGGCCAGAGCGAGACCCCGGGGAAAAGATGCATCCCAGGCGTGATGGCCTGACGATGGCTTCCTGTGTCCCGCAACATGGGGAGTCTGCAGTGTGGCCGGTTTGGAAACTGGCAAGGAGAGCGAAGAGACAACATGCTGGTCTTCCACCCTTCCCTGGATGCCCGTGGGTGCCCGCAGAGCTCCGGAAGCAAACAGTCAACATGCTCAGCCTTTCGGGGGCCGGAGAGACGTGAGCAACATGCCCCCTTGCAGAGGGCACAGCAGCGTGGAATCCCAAATCACGCTTCAGTCATCCTGAGGGTGGCTCCTCTGTGGTCGGGGCTGTGGGCCTGGCGCTCCGTTGCGAGGCTCAGCCTGGGGATGTGCGGTCTGTGAACCACGCGGTTGAAAACCCGAAGGCAACACGGGTCCCGGTCTTTTGTCTCTGAGGAAGCCGCCCGTTCCTTGGGCCACGGAATCGGGGCCAATGGGTGCCCCGCCGGCCCGACGCGGCGGCCGTGGGCCCAGCCCTCAGCCCGCGCCGGGCGCTTACCCTTTTCCCGGAGCGCGGGGGTCCCGTTGCTCCCGGAGGCCAAAGACCGTTTATTCTCTCTGCCTTCCTCCCTCTGTCCCTGGCTCCCTCCCGCCCGCCCTCTGTCCCTGCGTCGCTCTGTCTATCCCTCCGTTCCTAACTGCCTCCCTCTCTCTCCCTCCCTCCCTCCCTCCCAACTTCCCTCCGCCCATCCTTCGGCCCCTCTGGGTCTCCCGTTCGTCTCTCCATCTCTGCCCGCCTTCCCTCCCGCCTGGAACGGTCGGCATCGCCGGCGTGCGCGGGGCCTAGGGTCTGCGTTCAGCCGCCAGGCGCTCCACGGTGGCAGCTGGGAGGCTGCAGGGACACGGGCGGGCGGGCGGGCGGGCGGCCGGGCGACGGTGGAGCGGAGGCGCAGAGGAGGCGAGCCGCCGCCGGAGGGATGGCGGGCCCGGACGCTGCGCGGGCCCGGTGTTTCGCGGGAAGGGGGTCTCCACCCAGCCCAGGGGAAGACTCATTTTCCGGGGGTAGGGATTGGGGGGTGGGGGTGGCGAGGGGTCGGTCAGGCCGTGGCGGAAAGGCATGAGAGCTCTGCCCGGGCTGCTCCCAGAGCCTAGGCGGCTGCCCGCGAACCCGCGCGTGCGCAGCAGACGGCCCACCTGCTGGTACCTGGGCCGGCGCTGGGATCCCCGGGATGCCCAGGAAAGAATGGCATCTCTCCGCTCTGTGGAGTGTCTCACCGGGCCTAGACCTGGAAGGCAGGAATCGCAGGCGGGTCGGCCCGGAGGGAAGACACGCCCATCCACGCCGACCCAGGTGTTCCCCGCGAAAGAGAGGCCACCGGCCACCGCCCTGCACCGACCCCGTCCCAGCCCCGCGTCCTTTTAAAGCTCCTCCAGCAGAGCCCGGTATTCTTCCTCGCTGAGGGGTGGTTCCAGCGAGGCGGCCTCTTCCGTGGCCTCCAGCTCCCCAGGGGCCTCCGTTTCTAGGAAAGGCTGCGCCCGCTGCAGAAACTCCGGGCTCGCCAGGAGCTCATCCAGCAGGCGTAGGGGAGTGCAGACGAGCGCTCCGGCTCCTGGAGGAGCCGCGCCTGGGGGGGCGCCCGGATGGCTTGCACCTGCCACTGCCGCGCGGAGGCCTCCGGGGGCGCGGGCTGGGGAGGTGGGGCTTCCCCGGCTTGGGGTTCCCACGCAGCCCCGGCGACCTGGGGACCCTGGCCCCAGCCCCAACACGGACTCCCCTGGGACGCGAGGGGAGGGAAATGCAGGGGGTATTTCAGAATTCAGTCTTCCTCACAGAATCGCAAAGTTCACGTTTCACAACCATAAAGAAACTATTTACGCTAAAAATGAGACTTTTTATGAAGTTGCACTTAGAAAACTTCAATGTCTGAGAAAAAAATATCTCTAACGCACAGGGAAACTGGTGGTTTATCCAATACTCTGAAAATAAAATGGGCTGGGTGAGGGGAATATGAAAATATTATTTCAATTTCATCTCATTTTATTTATTTATGTACTTATTGATTTATTTTTGAGACAGAGTGTCCCTCTGTCCCTCAGGCTGGATTACAGTGTCCTGAGCTCAGCTCACTGCAGCCTCCGCATCCTGGGCTCAAGGCATTCTCCTGCCTCAGCCTCCAGGGTAGCTGGGACTAAATGAGCACGCCACCACGCCAGGCAAATTTTTGTCTTTTTTTTTTAAAGTGTAGTGGAGGTTTCACCATTTGGGCCAGGGTGGTCTTCAACTGCCGACTTCAGGTGATCGGCCCCAACTTGCCTTCCCAAAGTGAAGGGACTATAGGCATGAGCCACTGCGCCCAGACTATGGTAGTTTCACACTGAAGCCTGAAGCTGCTCTGCCTTAGGATTTTTCCTGAGTTTTACTTTCTTGTCATGATGAGTTGCTAGTTCATGTTTTCCCTTGTTTCTTTTCGAAAGGCATTACTGATGAGATTATGGCTTTCTCACAAAGAATACCACTTTGGTGAAACTATATTGAAATCAGGAGTACCTTATGTTTCCGATACTTCTCAAGCACAATATTTGAACACGGCGTGGTAGGTGAAAGTGTAGGAAGCAGAATTTGGCAATCCCCATATTTTTTCAATTTCGACGGTTTCAGGTTTTTGGTTTCAGCCAAACTGAAGAATGTCCTTATGAGCTGTCAATTCACAGGCCGTTACAGACAATATTTGAAACTACATCACGGTGTAATTTAAGGAGTACGATTCTAAAGAAATTTGAACAATCTGGTGGTATTGCTAACACCAAACAAGGTTGTTCAGCTCTTTCATCTTTAAAAACAAACAAACAAAAACATGATGTGGAATTCTCTCATTTTACCAAACAGCCGTACGCTCCCTTGAATATGTGACTATGAAACCCAAGTAATTGGAAGAAGAAAAATAAAGGAAACACCTCATCAGTCTCATTAATAGTTTTGTTGAGAATAGTTTATTTTTGAAAAACTGCTGGCTATGTCTTGATATTTTTAGACACGGCTAAAGCTGAAATTGCATGAATCCTCTCTCTAACATTCATGCTACTAAAGAAACTTTTCCCAAGATTTGACTGCATTCATTTCATAAAAGCCCTGTCCTCTTCTCCCCTATATATCTATATTAGCACTCTGCCTTCTACCCTCTTCCATAGGAAACACAAATCCGTCAATTGATCACTTAAGCCTTTCCAGTTTGGGTACAACATTTTCTGTAGTTGTACTCCTGAGATTTGTCCTTTATACTTCTAAAGACTAGACCCTAGATAATACATGCTTGGGAATAGTGGAGCTAGCTTGCTTAAACTTTATTTAGGCGTATGCTAATTACTTGTGGGGGGCAAAGGCAGGCAGTGAGGATGTTAAGCTTATCCCAAAATAGTCAATTTTGGAAAAGACACAAGTACAGGCCGGGCGTGGTGGCTCAGACCTGTAATCCCGGCACCTTGGGAGGCCGAGGCGGCCGGTCACGAGGTCAGGAGATCGACACCATCCTGGCTAACACGGTGAAACCCCGTCTCTGCTAAACATACACAAATTAGCCGGGCGTGGTGGCAGGCGCTTGTAGTCTCAGCTACTCGGGAGGCTGAGGCAGGAGAAGAGCACGAACCCGGGAGGCGGAGCTGGCAGTGAGCCGAGATTGCGCCACTGCACTCCGGCCTGGGCGGCAGAGTGGGATTCTGCCTCAAAAAAGAAAGAAAAAAAACATCTTCATATATATGAATGTGTGTGTGTGTGTGTGTGTGTGTGTCTGTGTGTGTGTGTGTACTCAGGTACACTCACTTTACTTCTGAGTTATCTCGTCACCACTTAACCAGCACCAATCAGAGACCACATTTTTCTAGGCAGTCTCCAAATGTACATTACAAATAGTAACGTACTTTAAGGATAGTAATGAAGCTCCGGGAAAAATTGCTTGTCTGCACCTCAGCAGACCAACCTGCCTGGGCCAGCTTCTCTCTTCCTCTACTCTTCAGAAAGTGCTAGACCTGCAACATCTGACAGAATACAGCTTCCATGACTCCTCAGTGCCATGGAAATGGAACGAGCTGAGAGCAATCTAAAGACTGGGAGATATTAGGTCTCTTGGATCTTACTTCTTTTGGTTGCTCGAGCACTTTAATTCCCGAGAGAGCCCTCCCATCTCCATCAGTTCTTCCAGGAACCTGTACCCTCCTTGTGTCTCTAAGATACGCTGGTCTAACTTGTTACATGCCTTTACAAGAAAGTTGGTAAAAATAAAAGGAAAGCTGAACAACGTCACAATATGGAGGTATGAAACAGAATTTCCCCATACTTGGTAAAGTTTAGAAATTTGTGTAATACCCGAAGGCAGATTCCATGTACAATAAGTCCTAGTTTAAGAACAAGAGCTGAGGGTATGAGGAAATAAAACTATATTTTCCGGGAGTATCTCTGGCTTCAGGAAGAAAGAGCACATGTTACTCTCCATTCAATATTAGGGCTGAACTATGGGGTCTTTTCGATCCTTTTGGCTTACCCTCTGCGATTCAGGGGGCACATGGCTAAGGTAAACAGACTGAAACAGCACCGTGGATAGCTGTGAGCTGTGCTGGGAAGATTCACGGTGATTCCATAATAAATCTCAGGTCTTTCTTCTGTAACAAAAAATTCCTCTTTTCCATCATCAAGGTAAAGCCGAGTATGTACAAGTAGAGTATGCGATAACTTTGTCACTCGTGACGAACCTAGTCGGTCCGATACTTTAACAACTTCTCCAATGTCTCTGCACTCAGGTTGGATATTCTGAGTGGGTCATCGGTAGAATGAATGAAATCAAGAATACTCTAAAGCAATGTTTGGAAGTCAATTTCAGTGTCTCCGGAAGCACTGGGAAAATCACCATGTGTAACGAACGTGAAGTATCCACAGGCTCTCTCTGTGTCTTTGAAACTGCCCATGTGTTCATTAGAAACGGCGGCTTGAGGAAAGGTGGTTTTGGAATTGGTTTCCCTCTAGTCTTACGTGATGCATCTCTACTATATTGCATTATAATAGAGCAAAGGGTCACTTGCTGACATAAAGCACAGGAGGCAGGAATGGAAGAGTCAACTTAGAGAAAAAAAGTGCTTTTCGGTTTTATTTTCATTTCTGCAGTTTGGAAAACAGTTTAACAGTTTAACTGATTTTGTGGCGGCTCACAAAAATACATATGAGCGTTGAAAATGTACAGAAGAACAACAATTGGGAGACATTTCCGGAAGCTTCAGTTTCTGAAACCCAGACACGAGCCTACAAGCTAAGACACGGCTACACCAGGCTTCAGCGTGAAACCATACAACTCCTGGGAAGGGCTGCCCTCTCTGAACGCAGCTACCTGTCCACAGGATGCTCTAGGCCCAGGCACCTTTATTCTTCCAACTAGAGAGACATAGAAAGATGCCTCCATATCCCATGAAGATGCCCAAGCATTTGGCCAAGGCTCCTATGAAACAGTCTGCTGTCTTCATCCAGGTAAGGGCAACTTCACATTTTCAGACACTAAGGTCGTGGGCAAATCCAGGGTGGACTGAGAGGCGGAAGCTCCAGCAAACACAGTCCTGTGGCTGGAAGATGAATGCAGTACTTATTCCTGCACCAACAGACCCTTGCCTCTGGCCTTGGGCCTAGAGCATGATTTTTGGTAGTTGCTGTTGGGGAAGAGGCCCTTGGGCTTTAACCTGCGGACAGCCTCCCTTAAATGCTTGGGCTGCAGCGGGGGCGTTTCTCCCCACATCTCACACACGTCCAGGGCCTCTTCCACCACCTCTCCAACAAAGACCTTGGCGATTCCAGCCATGGCAATGGCGGCGTTCTCAGACACCGAACTGCCGGTGATAGACTTCATCAGACCTGCCATGCGTGCTTTTGGGAAAGCTGACCGGCGACACACTTCGTAGCGGGCCAGCTGCTCCTCAGACATGGCAGACAGCAGGGCTGTCATCCTCTGAGCCTCCTCTGCATCCACGGTGGGCTTCCTCTCCTTCTTTCCTTTAGTATGTCTTTTCCGTCTTTTGGCGGCAGGAGGAGGTGAGGCTGAGGCCTCCTTGTCCCCTTCTGTGAGGTCCATGACATCCTCACTCCTGAGCTCACCTCCCTGATCCCTGGGTTCTTCCAAGTTCCCACCTAGGTCCTCAGGGATTCCATCCTTCTTGCTGCCCTTCAGACCTCGGGGCATGGCGAACATCTCAGCAGACACACCTGTTTGCCTGCCCGTCTCCACGGGTGAGATTCAAGTCTGCCCCGTGACAGCAGCTGTAGAGGCAGAAGTTCTGGCTGGGGTGGTTTGATTACGGATCTGCAGCGAGAACCTTTCGAAGATTTTAGCTGCCGTGTTTCTGCTGAGCCACTTTAGCCATAACTGGACACAGCTCCCTGCCTCCCCTTCCCACACACAAACACACACGCTGAATTTTCTCACTTCCACAATGTGAAGAAACTTGTGGATGGAGAGTATATTAGTTTTACATCAATGCAGAATAAATTCTCACAAGTTTTGGACACTTAAAACAAACCCCAGCTCAGAGGTCAGAAGTTCTACCAGTCCAAGTGACTGCCACCTGCTCAGAGCCACACGAGGGACCTCCGGGATGGGTCTGGCTGTGTGGTCGCTGCCTTCACCTGAGAAGGGTCTGGCTTCGATCTGACTCGAGGTGGTGGCAGAATTCAATGCCTTCGGGTTGTGAGCCCCAGGCCCACTTGTCTGTTCTGCCTGCTGCCGTGAGGACGCTCTCGGCTCCTGCAAGTGTTGCCCAGGTCTGGGCTGTGAGGCTCCCTGGGTCTGCACGGCCAGTGCCGGGGAATCTCCCACAGGGCAATGTCATCTCAGGGAGCTCCAGTCCTCCCTTATAAAGAGCTCGGATGATTGAACTAGACCCAGCCCTTAGCAGCTATTGGCTCAGGATATCCCTAAGGAAATCAGGGATTTGGGCGGGCTCATCAATTCACGCTTCCGCCCACCCCCAAGGGAGGGGCAGACACAGGGCGAGTCTCCGAGGGGCGGGAAATGCAGGGGGTATTTCAGAATTCAGTCTTCCTCACAGAATCGCAAAGTTCACGTTTCACAACCATAAAGAAACTATTTACGCTAAAAATGAGACTTTTTAAGAAGTTGCACTTAGAAAACTTCAATGTCTGAGAAAAAAATATCCCTAACGCACAGGGAAACAGGTGGCTTATCCAATACTCTGGAAATAAAATGGGCTGGGTGAGGGGAATATGAAAATATTATTTCAATTTCATCTCATTTTATTTATTTATTTATGTACTTATTGATTTATTTTTGAGACAGAGTCTCCCTCTGTCCCTCAGGCTGGATTACAGTGTCCTGAGCTCAGCTCACTGCAGCCTCCGCATCCTGGGCCCAAGGCATTCTCCTGCCTCAGCCTCCAGAGTAGCTGGGACTAAATGAGTACGCCACCACGCCAGGCAAATTTTTGTCTTTTTTATAAAGTGTAGAGGAGGTTTCACCATTTGGGCCAGGGTGGTCTTCAACTGCCAACTTCAGATGATCTGCCCCAACCTGCCTTCCAAAGTGAAGGGACTATAGGCGTGAGCCACTGCGCCCAGACTATGATAGTTTCACACTGAGGCCTGAAGCTGCTCTGCCTTAGGATTTTTCCTGAGTTTTACGTTCTTGTCATGATGAGTTGCTGGTTCATATTTTCCGTTGGATCTTTTCGAAAGGGATTACTGATGAGATTATGGCTTTCTCACAAAGAATACCACTTTGGTGAAACTATACTGAAATCAGGAGTACCTTATGTTTCCGATACTTATCAAGCACAATATTTGAACACGGCGTGGTAGGTGAAAGTGTAGGAAGCAGAATTTGGCAAACCCCATTTTTTTTCAATTTCGACGGTTTCAGGTTTTTGGTTTCAGCCAAACTGAAGA
Organism: Pongo abelii; assembly: GCF_028885655.2. Classification (NCBI taxonomy): domain Eukaryota; kingdom Metazoa; phylum Chordata; class Mammalia; order Primates; family Hominidae; genus Pongo; species Pongo abelii. The sequence continues at coordinate 52,316 of NC_071999.2, forward strand.
ATGTCCTCATGAGCTGTCAATTCACAGGCCATTACAGACAATTTTTGAAACTACATCACACTGTAATTTAAGGAGTACGATTCTAAAGAAATTTGAACAATCTGGTGGTATTGCTAACACCAAACAAGGTTGTTCAGCTCTTTCATCTTTAAAAACAAACAAACAAAAACATGATGTGGAATTCTCTCATTTTACCAAACAGCCGTACGCTCCCTTGAATATGTGACTATGAAACCCAAGTAATTGGAAGAAAAAAAATAAAGGAAACACCTCATCAGTCTCATTAATAGTTTTGTTGAGAATAGTTTATTTTTCAAAAACTGCTGGCTATGTCTTGATATTTTTAGACACGGCTAAAGTTGAAATTGCATGAATCCTCTCTCTAACATTCATGCTACTTAAGAATCTTTTCCCAAGATTTGACTGCATTCATTTCATAAAAGCCCTGTCCTCTTCTCCCCTATATATCTATATTAGCACTCTGCCTTCTACCCTCTTCCATAGGAAACACAAATCCGTCAATTGATCACTTAAGCCTTTCCAGTATGGGTACAACATTTTCTGTAGTTGTACTCCTGAGATTTGTCCTTTATACTTCTAAAGACTAGACCCTAGATAATACATGCTTGGGAATAGTGGAGCTAGCTTGCTTAAACTTTATTTAGGCGTATGCTAATTACTTGTGGGGGGCAAAGGCAGGCAGTGAGGATGTTACGCTTATCCCAAAATAGTCAATTTTGGAAAAGACACAAGTACAGGCCGCGAGCGGTGGCTCAGACCTGAAATCCCAGCACCTTGGGAGGTCTTCTCGCAGAAGGCCAGAGCGAGACCCCGGGGAAAAGATGCATCCCAGGCGTGATGGCCTGACGATGGCTTCCTGTGTCCCGCAACATGGGGAGTCTGCAGTGTGGCCGGTTTGGAAACTGGCAAGGAGAGCGAAGAGACAACATGCTGGTCTTCCACCCTTCCCTGGATGCCCGTGGGTGCCCGCAGAGCTCCGGAAGCAAACAGTCAACATGCTCAGCCTTTCGGGGGCCGGAGAGACGTGAGCAACATGCCCCCTTGCAGAGGGCACAGCAGCGTGGAATCCCAAATCACGCTTCAGTCATCCTGAGGGTGGCTCCTCTGTGGTCGGGGCTGTGGGCCTGGCGCTCCGTTGCGAGGCTCAGCCTGGGGATGTGCGGTCTGTGAACCACGCGGTTGAAAACCCGAAGGCAACACGGGTCCCGGTCTTTTGTCTCTGAGGAAGCCGCCCGTTCCTTGGGCCACGGAATCGGGGCCAATGGGTGCCCCGCCGGCCCGACGCGGCGGCCGTGGGCCCAGCCCTCAGCCCGCGCCGGGCGCTTACCCTTTTCCCGGAGCGCGGGGGTCCCGTTGCTCCCGGAGGCCAAAGACCGTTTATTCTCTCTGCCTTCCTCCCTCTGTCCCTGGCTCCCTCCCGCCCGCCCTCTGTCCCTGCGTCGCTCTGTCTATCCCTCCGTTCCTAACTGCCTCCCTCTCTCTCCCTCCCTCCCTCCCTCCCAACTTCCCTCCGCCCATCCTTCGGCCCCTCTGGGTCTCCCGTTCGTCTCTCCATCTCTGCCCGCCTTCCCTCCCGCCTGGAACGGTCGGCATCGCCGGCGTGCGCGGGGCCTAGGGTCTGCGTTCAGCCGCCAGGCGCTCCACGGTGGCAGCTGGGAGGCTGCAGGGACACGGGCGGGCGGGCGGGCGGGCGGCCGGGCGACGGTGGAGCGGAGGCGCAGAGGAGGCGAGCCGCCGCCGGAGGGATGGCGGGCCCGGACGCTGCGCGGGCCCGGTGTTTCGCGGGAAGGGGGTCTCCACCCAGCCCAGGGGAAGACTCATTTTCCGGGGGTAGGGATTGGGGGGTGGGGGTGGCGAGGGGTCGGTCAGGCCGTGGCGGAAAGGCATGAGAGCTCTGCCCGGGCTGCTCCCAGAGCCTAGGCGGCTGCCCGCGAACCCGCGCGTGCGCAGCAGACGGCCCACCTGCTGGTACCTGGGCCGGCGCTGGGATCCCCGGGATGCCCAGGAAAGAATGGCATCTCTCCGCTCTGTGGAGTGTCTCACCGGGCCTAGACCTGGAAGGCAGGAATCGCAGGCGGGTCGGCCCGGAGGGAAGACACGCCCATCCACGCCGACCCAGGTGTTCCCCGCGAAAGAGAGGCCACCGGCCACCGCCCTGCACCGACCCCGTCCCAGCCCCGCGTCCTTTTAAAGCTCCTCCAGCAGAGCCCGGTATTCTTCCTCGCTGAGGGGTGGTTCCAGCGAGGCGGCCTCTTCCGTGGCCTCCAGCTCCCCAGGGGCCTCCGTTTCTAGGAAAGGCTGCGCCCGCTGCAGAAACTCCGGGCTCGCCAGGAGCTCATCCAGCAGGCGTAGGGGAGTGCAGACGAGCGCTCCGGCTCCTGGAGGAGCCGCGCCTGGGGGGGCGCCCGGATGGCTTGCACCTGCCACTGCCGCGCGGAGGCCTCCGGGGGCGCGGGCTGGGGAGGTGGGGCTTCCCCGGCTTGGGGTTCCCACGCAGCCCCGGCGACCTGGGGACCCTGGCCCCAGCCCCAACACGGACTCCCCTGGGACGCGAGGGGAGGGAAATGCAGGGGGTATTTCAGAATTCAGTCTTCCTCACAGAATCGCAAAGTTCACGTTTCACAACCATAAAGAAACTATTTACGCTAAAAATGAGACTTTTTATGAAGTTGCACTTAGAAAACTTCAATGTCTGAGAAAAAAATATCTCTAACGCACAGGGAAACTGGTGGTTTATCCAATACTCTGAAAATAAAATGGGCTGGGTGAGGGGAATATGAAAATATTATTTCAATTTCATCTCATTTTATTTATTTATGTACTTATTGATTTATTTTTGAGACAGAGTGTCCCTCTGTCCCTCAGGCTGGATTACAGTGTCCTGAGCTCAGCTCACTGCAGCCTCCGCATCCTGGGCTCAAGGCATTCTCCTGCCTCAGCCTCCAGGGTAGCTGGGACTAAATGAGCACGCCACCACGCCAGGCAAATTTTTGTCTTTTTTTTTTAAAGTGTAGTGGAGGTTTCACCATTTGGGCCAGGGTGGTCTTCAACTGCCGACTTCAGGTGATCGGCCCCAACTTGCCTTCCCAAAGTGAAGGGACTATAGGCATGAGCCACTGCGCCCAGACTATGGTAGTTTCACACTGAAGCCTGAAGCTGCTCTGCCTTAGGATTTTTCCTGAGTTTTACTTTCTTGTCATGATGAGTTGCTAGTTCATGTTTTCCCTTGTTTCTTTTCGAAAGGCATTACTGATGAGATTATGGCTTTCTCACAAAGAATACCACTTTGGTGAAACTATATTGAAATCAGGAGTACCTTATGTTTCCGATACTTATCAAGCACAATATTTGAACACGGCGTGGTAGGTGAAAGTGTAGGAAGCAGAATTTGGCAATCCCCATATTTTTTCAATTTCGACGGTTTCAGGTTTTTGGTTTCAGCCAAACTGAAGAATGTCCTTATGAGCTGTCAATTCACAGGCCGTTACAGACAATATTTGAAACTACATCACGGTGTAATTTAAGGAGTACGATTCTAAAGAAATTTGAACAATCTGGTGGTATTGCTAACACCAAACAAGGTTGTTCAGCTCTTTCATCTTTAAAAACAAACAAACAAAAACATGATGTGGAATTCTCTCATTTTACCAAACAGCCGTACGCTCCCTTGAATATGTGACTATGAAACCCAAGTAATTGGAAGAAGAAAAATAAAGGAAACACCTCATCAGTCTCATTAATAGTTTTGTTGAGAATAGTTTATTTTTGAAAAACTGCTGGCTATGTCTTGATATTTTTAGACACGGCTAAAGCTGAAATTGCATGAATCCTCTCTCTAACATTCATGCTACTAAAGAAACTTTTCCCAAGATTTGACTGCATTCATTTCATAAAAGCCCTGTCCTCTTCTCCCCTATATATCTATATTAGCACTCTGCCTTCTACCCTCTTCCATAGGAAACACAAATCCGTCAATTGATCACTTAAGCCTTTCCAGTTTGGGTACAACATTTTCTGTAGTTGTACTCCTGAGATTTGTCCTTTATACTTCTAAAGACTAGACCCTAGATAATACATGCTTGGGAATAGTGGAGCTAGCTTGCTTAAACTTTATTTAGGCGTATGCTAATTACTTGTGGGGGGCAAAGGCAGGCAGTGAGGATGTTAAGCTTATCCCAAAATAGTCAATTTTGGAAAAGACACAAGTACAGGCCGGGCGTGGTGGCTCAGACCTGTAATCCCGGCACCTTGGGAGGCCGAGGCGGCCGGTCACGAGGTCAGGAGATCGACACCATCCTGGCTAACACGGTGAAACCCCGTCTCTGCTAAACATACACAAATTAGCCGGGCGTGGTGGCAGGCGCTTGTAGTCTCAGCTACTCGGGAGGCTGAGGCAGGAGAAGAGCACGAACCCGGGAGGCGGAGCTGGCAGTGAGCCGAGATTGCGCCACTGCACTCCGGCCTGGGCGGCAGAGTGGGATTCTGCCTCAAAAAAGAAAGAAAAAAAACATCTTCATATATATGAATGTGTGTGTGTGTGTGTGTGTGTGTGTCTGTGTGTGTGTGTGTACTCAGGTACACTCACTTTACTTCTGAGTTATCTCGTCACCACTTAACCAGCACCAATCAGAGACCACATTTTTCTAGGCAGTCTCCAAATGTACATTACAAATAGTAACGTACTTTAAGGATAGTAATGAAGCTCCGGGAAAAATTGCTTGTCTGCACCTCAGCAGACCAACCTGCCTGGGCCAGCTTCTCTCTTCCTCTACTCTTCAGAAAGTGCTAGACCTGCAACATCTGACAGAATACAGCTTCCATGACTCCTCAGTGCCATGGAAATGGAACGAGCTGAGAGCAATCTAAAGACTGGGAGATATTAGGTCTCTTGGATCTTACTTCTTTTGGTTGCTCGAGCACTTTAATTCCCGAGAGAGCCCTCCCATCTCCATCAGTTCTTCCAGGAACCTGTACCCTCCTTGTGTCTCTAAGATACGCTGGTCTAACTTGTTACATGCCTTTACAAGAAAGTTGGTAAAAATAAAAGGAAAGCTGAACAACGTCACAATATGGAGGTATGAAACAGAATTTCCCCATACTTGGTAAAGTTTAGAAATTTGTGTAATACCCGAAGGCAGATTCCATGTACAATAAGTCCTAGTTTAAGAACAAGAGCTGAGGGTATGAGGAAATAAAACTATATTTTCCGGGAGTATCTCTGGCTTCAGGAAGAAAGAGCACATGTTACTCTCCATTCAATATTAGGGCTGAACTATGGGGTCTTTTCGATCCTTTTGGCTTACCCTCTGCGATTCAGGGGGCACATGGCTAAGGTAAACAGACTGAAACAGCACCGTGGATAGCTGTGAGCTGTGCTGGGAAGATTCACGGTGATTCCATAATAAATCTCAGGTCTTTCTTCTGTAACAAAAAATTCCTCTTTTCCATCATCAAGGTAAAGCCGAGTATGTACAAGTAGAGTATGCGATAACTTTGTCACTCGTGACGAACCTAGTCGGTCCGATACTTTAACAACTTCTCCAATGTCTCTGCACTCAGGTTGGATATTCTGAGTGGGTCATCGGTAGAATGAATGAAATCAAGAATACTCTAAAGCAATGTTTGGAAGTCAATTTCAGTGTCTCCGGAAGCACTGGGAAAATCACCATGTGTAACGAACGTGAAGTATCCACAGGCTCTCTCTGTGTCTTTGAAACTGCCCATGTGTTCATTAGAAACGGCGGCTTGAGGAAAGGTGGTTTTGGAATTGGTTTCCCTCTAGTCTTACGTGATGCATCTCTACTATATTGCATTATAATAGAGCAAAGGGTCACTTGCTGACATAAAGCACAGGAGGCAGGAATGGAAGAGTCAACTTAGAGAAAAAAAGTGCTTTTCGGTTTTATTTTCATTTCTGCAGTTTGGAAAACAGTTTAACAGTTTAACTGATTTTGTGGCGGCTCACAAAAATACATATGAGCGTTGAAAATGTACAGAAGAACAACAATTGGGAGACATTTCCGGAAGCTTCAGTTTCTGAAACCCAGACACGAGCCTACAAGCTAAGACACGGCTACACCAGGCTTCAGCGTGAAACCATACAACTCCTGGGAAGGGCTGCCCTCTCTGAACGCAGCTACCTGTCCACAGGATGCTCTAGGCCCAGGCACCTTTATTCTTCCAACTAGAGAGACATAGAAAGATGCCTCCATATCCCATGAAGATGCCCAAGCATTTGGCCAAGGCTCCTATGAAACAGTCTGCTGTCTTCATCCAGGTAAGGGCAACTTCACATTTTCAGACACTAAGGTCGTGGGCAAATCCAGGGTGGACTGAGAGGCGGAAGCTCCAGCAAACACAGTCCTGTGGCTGGAAGATGAATGCAGTACTTATTCCTGCACCAACAGACCCTTGCCTCTGGCCTTGGGCCTAGAGCATGATTTTTGGTAGTTGCTGTTGGGGAAGAGGCCCTTGGGCTTTAACCTGCGGACAGCCTCCCTTAAATGCTTGGGCTGCAGCGGGGGCGTTTCTCCCCACATCTCACACACGTCCAGGGCCTCTTCCACCACCTCTCCAACAAAGACCTTGGCGATTCCAGCCATGGCAATGGCGGCGTTCTCAGACACCGAACTGCCGGTGATAGACTTCATCAGACCTGCCATGCGTGCTTTTGGGAAAGCTGACCGGCGACACACTTCGTAGCGGGCCAGCTGCTCCTCAGACATGGCAGACAGCAGGGCTGTCATCCTCTGAGCCTCCTCTGCATCCACGGTGGGCTTCCTCTCCTTCTTTCCTTTAGTATGTCTTTTCCGTCTTTTGGCGGCAGGAGGAGGTGAGGCTGAGGCCTCCTTGTCCCCTTCTGTGAGGTCCATGACATCCTCACTCCTGAGCTCACCTCCCTGATCCCTGGGTTCTTCCAAGTTCCCACCTAGGTCCTCAGGGATTCCATCCTTCTTGCTGCCCTTCAGACCTCGGGGCATGGCGAACATCTCAGCAGACACACCTGTTTGCCTGCCCGTCTCCACGGGTGAGATTCAAGTCTGCCCCGTGACAGCAGCTGTAGAGGCAGAAGTTCTGGCTGGGGTGGTTTGATTACGGATCTGCAGCGAGAACCTTTCGAAGATTTTAGCTGCCGTGTTTCTGCTGAGCCACTTTAGCCATAACTGGACACAGCTCCCTGCCTCCCCTTCCCACACACAAACACACACGCTGAATTTTCTCACTTCCACAATGTGAAGAAACTTGTGGATGGAGAGTATATTAGTTTTACATCAATGCAGAATAAATTCTCACAAGTTTTGGACACTTAAAACAAACCCCAGCTCAGAGGTCAGAAGTTCTACCAGTCCAAGTGACTGCCACCTGCTCAGAGCCACACGAGGGACCTCCGGGATGGGTCTGGCTGTGTGGTCGCTGCCTTCACCTGAGAAGGGTCTGGCTTCGATCTGACTCGAGGTGGTGGCAGAATTCAATGCCTTCGGGTTGTGAGCCCCAGGCCCACTTGTCTGTTCTGCCTGCTGCCGTGAGGACGCTCTCGGCTCCTGCAAGTGTTGCCCAGGTCTGGGCTGTGAGGCTCCCTGGGTCTGCACGGCCAGTGCCGGGGAATCTCCCACAGGGCAATGTCATCTCAGGGAGCTCCAGTCCTCCCTTATAAAGAGCTCGGATGATTGAACTAGACCCAGCCCTTAGCAGCTATTGGCTCAGGATATCCCTAAGGAAATCAGGGATTTGGGCGGGCTCATCAATTCACGCTTCCGCCCACCCCCAAGGGAGGGGCAGACACAGGGCGAGTCTCCGAGGGGCGGGAAATGCAGGGGGTATTTCAGAATTCAGTCTTCCTCACAGAATCGCAAAGTTCACGTTTCACAACCATAAAGAAACTATTTACGCTAAAAATGAGACTTTTTAAGAAGTTGCACTTAGAAAACTTCAATGTCTGAGAAAAAAATATCCCTAACGCACAGGGAAACAGGTGGCTTATCCAATACTCTGGAAATAAAATGGGCTGGGTGAGGGGAATATGAAAATATTATTTCAATTTCATCTCATTTTATTTATTTATTTATGTACTTATTGATTTATTTTTGAGACAGAGTCTCCCTCTGTCCCTCAGGCTGGATTACAGTGTCCTGAGCTCAGCTCACTGCAGCCTCCGCATCCTGGGCCCAAGGCATTCTCCTGCCTCAGCCTCCAGAGTAGCTGGGACTAAATGAGTACGCCACCACGCCAGGCAAATTTTTGTCTTTTTTATAAAGTGTAGAGGAGGTTTCACCATTTGGGCCAGGGTGGTCTTCAACTGCCAACTTCAGATGATCTGCCCCAACCTGCCTTCCAAAGTGAAGGGACTATAGGCGTGAGCCACTGCGCCCAGACTATGATAGTTTCACACTGAGGCCTGAAGCTGCTCTGCCTTAGGATTTTTCCTGAGTTTTACGTTCTTGTCATGATGAGTTGCTGGTTCATATTTTCCGTTGGATCTTTTCGAAAGGGATTACTGATGAGATTATGGCTTTCTCACAAAGAATACCACTTTGGTGAAACTATACTGAAATCAGGAGTACCTTATGTTTCCGATACTTATCAAGCACAATATTTGAACACGGCGTGGTAGGTGAAAGTGTAGGAAGCAGAATTTGGCAAACCCCATTTTTTTTCAATTTCGACGGTTTCAGGTTTTTGGTTTCAGCCAAACTGAAGAATGTCCTCATGAGCTGTCAATTCACAGGCCATTACAGACAATTTTTGAAACTACATCACACTGTAATTTAAGGAGTACGATTCTAAAGAAATTTGAACAATCTGGTGGTATTGCTAACACCAAACAAGGTTGTTCAGCTCTTTCATCTTTAAAAACAAACAAACAAAAACATGATGTGGAATTCTCTCATTTTACCAAACAGCCGTACGCTCCCTTGAATATGTGACTATGAAACCCAAGTAATTGGAAGAAAAAAAATAAAGGAAACACCTCATCAGTCTCATTAATAGTTTTGTTGAGAATAGTTTATTTTTCAAAAACTGCTGGCTATGTCTTGATATTTTTAGACACGGCTAAAGTTGAAATTGCATGAATCCTCTCTCTAACATTCATGCTACTTAAGAATCTTTTCCCAAGATTTGACTGCATTCATTTCATAAAAGCCCTGTCCTCTTCTCCCCTATATATCTATATTAGCACTCTGCCTTCTACCCTCTTCCATAGGAAACACAAATCCGTCAATTGATCACTTAAGCCTTTCCAGTATGGGTACAACATTTTCTGTAGTTGTACTCCTGAGATTTGTCCTTTATACTTCTAAAGACTAGACCCTAGATAATACATGCTTGGGAATAGTGGAGCTAGCTTGCTTAAACTTTATTTAGGCGTATGCTAATTACTTGTGGGGGGCAAAGGCAGGCAGTGAGGATGTTACGCTTATCCCAAAATAGTCAATTTTGGAAAAGACACAAGTACAGGCCGCGAGCGGTGGCTCAGACCTGAAATCCCAGCACCTTGGGAGGTCTTCTCGCAGAAGGCCAGAGCGAGACCCCGGGGAAAAGATGCATCCCAGGCGTGATGGCCTGACGATGGCTTCCTGTGTCCCGCAACATGGGGAGTCTGCAGTGTGGCCGGTTTGGAAACTGGCAAGGAGAGCGAAGAGACAACATGCTGGTCTTCCACCCTTCCCTGGATGCCCGTGGGTGCCCGCAGAGCTCCGGAAGCAAACAGTCAACATGCTCAGCCTTTCGGGGGCCGGAGAGACGTGAGCAACATGCCCCCTTGCAGAGGGCACAGCAGCGTGGAATCCCAAATCACGCTTCAGTCATCCTGAGGGTGGCTCCTCTGTGGTCGGGGCTGTGGGCCTGGCGCTCCGTTGCGAGGCTCAGCCTGGGGATGTGCGGTCTGTGAACCACGCGGTTGAAAACCCGAAGGCAACACGGGTCCCGGTCTTTTGTCTCTGAGGAAGCCGCCCGTTCCTTGGGCCACGGAATCGGGGCCAATGGGTGCCCCGCCGGCCCGACGCGGCGGCCGTGGGCCCAGCCCTCAGCCCGCGCCGGGCGCTTACCCTTTTCCCGGAGCGCGGGGGTCCCGTTGCTCCCGGAGGCCAAAGACCGTTTATTCTCTCTGCCTTCCTCCCTCTGTCCCTGGCTCCCTCCCGCCCGCCCTCTGTCCCTGCGTCGCTCTGTCTATCCCTCCGTTCCTAACTGCCTCCCTCTCTCTCCCTCCCTCCCTCCCTCCCAACTTCCCTCCGCCCATCCTTCGGCCCCTCTGGGTCTCCCGTTCGTCTCTCCATCTCTGCCCGCCTTCCCTCCCGCCTGGAACGGTCGGCATCGCCGGCGTGCGCGGGGCCTAGGGTCTGCGTTCAGCCGCCAGGCGCTCCACGGTGGCAGCTGGGAGGCTGCAGGGACACGGGCGGGCGGGCGGGCGGGCGGCCGGGCGACGGTGGAGCGGAGGCGCAGAGGAGGCGAGCCGCCGCCGGAGGGATGGCGGGCCCGGACGCTGCGCGGGCCCGGTGTTTCGCGGGAAGGGGGTCTCCACCCAGCCCAGGGGAAGACTCATTTTCCGGGGGTAGGGATTGGGGGGTGGGGGTGGCGAGGGGTCGGTCAGGCCGTGGCGGAAAGGCATGAGAGCTCTGCCCGGGCTGCTCCCAGAGCCTAGGCGGCTGCCCGCGAACCCGCGCGTGCGCAGCAGACGGCCCACCTGCTGGTACCTGGGCCGGCGCTGGGATCCCCGGGATGCCCAGGAAAGAATGGCATCTCTCCGCTCTGTGGAGTGTCTCACCGGGCCTAGACCTGGAAGGCAGGAATCGCAGGCGGGTCGGCCCGGAGGGAAGACACGCCCATCCACGCCGACCCAGGTGTTCCCCGCGAAAGAGAGGCCACCGGCCACCGCCCTGCACCGACCCCGTCCCAGCCCCGCGTCCTTTTAAAGCTCCTCCAGCAGAGCCCGGTATTCTTCCTCGCTGAGGGGTGGTTCCAGCGAGGCGGCCTCTTCCGTGGCCTCCAGCTCCCCAGGGGCCTCCGTTTCTAGGAAAGGCTGCGCCCGCTGCAGAAACTCCGGGCTCGCCAGGAGCTCATCCAGCAGGCGTAGGGGAGTGCAGACGAGCGCTCCGGCTCCTGGAGGAGCCGCGCCTGGGGGGGCGCCCGGATGGCTTGCACCTGCCACTGCCGCGCGGAGGCCTCCGGGGGCGCGGGCTGGGGAGGTGGGGCTTCCCCGGCTTGGGGTTCCCACGCAGCCCCGGCGACCTGGGGACCCTGGCCCCAGCCCCAACACGGACTCCCCTGGGACGCGAGGGGAGGGAAATGCAGGGGGTATTTCAGAATTCAGTCTTCCTCACAGAATCGCAAAGTTCACGTTTCACAACCATAAAGAAACTATTTACGCTAAAAATGAGACTTTTTATGAAGTTGCACTTAGAAAACTTCAATGTCTGAGAAAAAAATATCTCTAACGCACAGGGAAACTGGTGGTTTATCCAATACTCTGAAAATAAAATGGGCTGGGTGAGGGGAATATGAAAATATTATTTCAATTTCATCTCATTTTATTTATTTATGTACTTATTGATTTATTTTTGAGACAGAGTGTCCCTCTGTCCCTCAGGCTGGATTACAGTGTCCTGAGCTCAGCTCACTGCAGCCTCCGCATCCTGGGCTCAAGGCATTCTCCTGCCTCAGCCTCCAGGGTAGCTGGGACTAAATGAGCACGCCACCACGCCAGGCAAATTTTTGTCTTTTTTTTTTAAAGTGTAGTGGAGGTTTCACCATTTGGGCCAGGGTGGTCTTCAACTGCCGACTTCAGGTGATCGGCCCCAACTTGCCTTCCCAAAGTGAAGGGACTATAGGCATGAGCCACTGCGCCCAGACTATGGTAGTTTCACACTGAAGCCTGAAGCTGCTCTGCCTTAGGATTTTTCCTGAGTTTTACTTTCTTGTCATGATGAGTTGCTAGTTCATGTTTTCCCTTGTTTCTTTTCGAAAGGCATTACTGATGAGATTATGGCTTTCTCACAAAGAATACCACTTTGGTGAAACTATATTGAAATCAGGAGTACCTTATGTTTCCGATACTTATCAAGCACAATATTTGAACACGGCGTGGTAGGTGAAAGTGTAGGAAGCAGAATTTGGCAATCCCCATATTTTTTCAATTTCGACGGTTTCAGGTTTTTGGTTTCAGCCAAACTGAAGAATGTCCTTATGAGCTGTCAATTCACAGGCCGTTACAGACAATATTTGAAACTACATCACGGTGTAATTTAAGGAGTACGATTCTAAAGAAATTTGAACAATCTGGTGGTATTGCTAACACCAAACAAGGTTGTTCAGCTCTTTCATCTTTAAAAACAAACAAACAAAAACATGATGTGGAATTCTCTCATTTTACCAAACAGCCGTACGCTCCCTTGAATATGTGACTATGAAACCCAAGTAATTGGAAGAAGAAAAATAAAGGAAACACCTCATCAGTCTCATTAATAGTTTTGTTGAGAATAGTTTATTTTTGAAAAACTGCTGGCTATGTCTTGATATTTTTAGACACGGCTAAAGCTGAAATTGCATGAATCCTCTCTCTAACATTCATGCTACTAAAGAAACTTTTCCCAAGATTTGACTGCATTCATTTCATAAAAGCCCTGTCCTCTTCTCCCCTATATATCTATATTAGCACTCTGCCTTCTACCCTCTTCCATAGGAAACACAAATCCGTCAATTGATCACTTAAGCCTTTCCAGTTTGGGTACAACATTTTCTGTAGTTGTACTCCTGAGATTTGTCCTTTATACTTCTAAAGACTAGACCCTAGATAATACATGCTTGGGAATAGTGGAGCTAGCTTGCTTAAACTTTATTTAGGCGTATGCTAATTACTTGTGGGGGGCAAAGGCAGGCAGTGAGGATGTTAAGCTTATCCCAAAATAGTCAATTTTGGAAAAGACACAAGTACAGGCCGGGCGTGGTGGCTCAGACCTGTAATCCCGGCACCTTGGGAGGCCGAGGCGGCCGGTCACGAGGTCAGGAGATCGACACCATCCTGGCTAACACGGTGAAACCCCGTCTCTGCTAAACATACACAAATTAGCCGGGCGTGGTGGCAGGCGCTTGTAGTCTCAGCTACTCGGGAGGCTGAGGCAGGAGAAGAGCACGAACCCGGGAGGCGGAGCTGGCAGTGAGCCGAGATTGCGCCACTGCACTCCGGCCTGGGCGGCAGAGTGGGATTCTGCCTCAAAAAAGAAAGAAAAAAAACATCTTCATATATATGAATGTGTGTGTGTGTGTGTGTGTGTGTGTCTGTGTGTGTGTGTGTACTCAGGTACACTCACTTTACTTCTGAGTTATCTCGTCACCACTTAACCAGCACCAATCAGAGACCACATTTTTCTAGGCAGTCTCCAAATGTACATTACAAATAGTAACGTACTTTAAGGATAGTAATGAAGCTCCGGGAAAAATTGCTTGTCTGCACCTCAGCAGACCAACCTGCCTGGGCCAGCTTCTCTCTTCCTCTACTCTTCAGAAAGTGCTAGACCTGCAACATCTGACAGAATACAGCTTCCATGACTCCTCAGTGCCATGGAAATGGAACGAGCTGAGAGCAATCTAAAGACTGGGAGATATTAGGTCTCTTGGATCTTACTTCTTTTGGTTGCTCGAGCACTTTAATTCCCGAGAGAGCCCTCCCATCTCCATCAGTTCTTCCAGGAACCTGTACCCTCCTTGTGTCTCTAAGATACGCTGGTCTAACTTGTTACATGCCTTTACAAGAAAGTTGGTAAAAATAAAAGGAAAGCTGAACAACGTCACAATATGGAGGTATGAAACAGAATTTCCCCATACTTGGTAAAGTTTAGAAATTTGTGTAATACCCGAAGGCAGATTCCATGTACAATAAGTCCTAGTTTAAGAACAAGAGCTGAGGGTATGAGGAAATAAAACTATATTTTCCGGGAGTATCTCTGGCTTCAGGAAGAAAGAGCACATGTTACTCTCCATTCAATATTAGGGCTGAACTATGGGGTCTTTTCGATCCTTTTGGCTTACCCTCTGCGATTCAGGGGGCACATGGCTAAGGTAAACAGACTGAAACAGCACCGTGGATAGCTGTGAGCTGTGCTGGGAAGATTCACGGTGATTCCATAATAAATCTCAGGTCTTTCTTCTGTAACAAAAAATTCCTCTTTTCCATCATCAAGGTAAAGCCGAGTATGTACAAGTAGAGTATGCGATAACTTTGTCACTCGTGACGAACCTAGTCGGTCCGATACTTTAACAACTTCTCCAATGTCTCTGCACTCAGGTTGGATATTCTGAGTGGGTCATCGGTAGAATGAATGAAATCAAGAATACTCTAAAGCAATGTTTGGAAGTCAATTTCAGTGTCTCCGGAAGCACTGGGAAAATCACCATGTGTAACGAACGTGAAGTATCCACAGGCTCTCTCTGTGTCTTTGAAACTGCCCATGTGTTCATTAGAAACGGCGGCTTGAGGAAAGGTGGTTTTGGAATTGGTTTCCCTCTAGTCTTACGTGATGCATCTCTACTATATTGCATTATAATAGAGCAAAGGGTCACTTGCTGACATAAAGCACAGGAGGCAGGAATGGAAGAGTCAACTTAGAGAAAAAAAGTGCTTTTCGGTTTTATTTTCATTTCTGCAGTTTGGAAAACAGTTTAACAGTTTAACTGATTTTGTGGCGGCTCACAAAAATACATATGAGCGTTGAAAATGTACAGAAGAACAACAATTGGGAGACATTTCCGGAAGCTTCAGTTTCTGAAACCCAGACACGAGCCTACAAGCTAAGACACGGCTACACCAGGCTTCAGCGTGAAACCATACAACTCCTGGGAAGGGCTGCCCTCTCTGAACGCAGCTACCTGTCCACAGGATGCTCTAGGCCCAGGCACCTTTATTCTTCCAACTAGAGAGACATAGAAAGATGCCTCCATATCCCATGAAGATGCCCAAGCATTTGGCCAAGGCTCCTATGAAACAGTCTGCTGTCTTCATCCAGGTAAGGGCAACTTCACATTTTCAGACACTAAGGTCGTGGGCAAATCCAGGGTGGACTGAGAGGCGGAAGCTCCAGCAAACACAGTCCTGTGGCTGGAAGATGAATGCAGTACTTATTCCTGCACCAACAGACCCTTGCCTCTGGCCTTGGGCCTAGAGCATGATTTTTGGTAGTTGCTGTTGGGGAAGAGGCCCTTGGGCTTTAACCTGCGGACAGCCTCCCTTAAATGCTTGGGCTGCAGCGGGGGCGTTTCTCCCCACATCTCACACACGTCCAGGGCCTCTTCCACCACCTCTCCAACAAAGACCTTGGCGATTCCAGCCATGGCAATGGCGGCGTTCTCAGACACCGAACTGCCGGTGATAGACTTCATCAGACCTGCCATGCGTGCTTTTGGGAAAGCTGACCGGCGACACACTTCGTAGCGGGCCAGCTGCTCCTCAGACATGGCAGACAGCAGGGCTGTCATCCTCTGAGCCTCCTCTGCATCCACGGTGGGCTTCCTCTCCTTCTTTCCTTTAGTATGTCTTTTCCGTCTTTTGGCGGCAGGAGGAGGTGAGGCTGAGGCCTCCTTGTCCCCTTCTGTGAGGTCCATGACATCCTCACTCCTGAGCTCACCTCCCTGATCCCTGGGTTCTTCCAAGTTCCCACCTAGGTCCTCAGGGATTCCATCCTTCTTGCTGCCCTTCAGACCTCGGGGCATGGCGAACATCTCAGCAGACACACCTGTTTGCCTGCCCGTCTCCACGGGTGAGATTCAAGTCTGCCCCGTGACAGCAGCTGTAGAGGCAGAAGTTCTGGCTGGGGTGGTTTGATTACGGATCTGCAGCGAGAACCTTTCGAAGATTTTAGCTGCCGTGTTTCTGCTGAGCCACTTTAGCCATAACTGGACACAGCTCCCTGCCTCCCCTTCCCACACACAAACACACACGCTGAATTTTCTCACTTCCACAATGTGAAGAAACTTGTGGATGGAGAGTATATTAGTTTTACATCAATGCAGAATAAATTCTCACAAGTTTTGGACACTTAAAACAAACCCCAGCTCAGAGGTCAGAAGTTCTACCAGTCCAAGTGACTGCCACCTGCTCAGAGCCACACGAGGGACCTCCGGGATGGGTCTGGCTGTGTGGTCGCTGCCTTCACCTGAGAAGGGTCTGGCTTCGATCTGACTCGAGGTGGTGGCAGAATTCAATGCCTTCGGGTTGTGAGCCCCAGGCCCACTTGTCTGTTCTGCCTGCTGCCGTGAGGACGCTCTCGGCTCCTGCAAGTGTTGCCCAGGTCTGGGCTGTGAGGCTCCCTGGGTCTGCACGGCCAGTGCCGGGGAATCTCCCACAGGGCAATGTCATCTCAGGGAGCTCCAGTCCTCCCTTATAAAGAGCTCGGATGATTGAACTAGACCCAGCCCTTAGCAGCTATTGGCTCAGGA
Source organism: Pongo abelii (assembly GCF_028885655.2). NCBI lineage: Eukaryota > Metazoa > Chordata > Mammalia > Primates > Hominidae > Pongo > Pongo abelii. The sequence goes on from NC_071999.2 coordinate 68,762, forward strand.
TATCCCTAAGGAAATCAGGGATTTGGGCGGGCTCATCAATTCACGCTTCCGCCCACCCCCAAGGGAGGGGCAGACACAGGGCGAGTCTCCGAGGGGCGGGAAATGCAGGGGGTATTTCAGAATTCAGTCTTCCTCACAGAATCGCAAAGTTCACGTTTCACAACCATAAAGAAACTATTTACGCTAAAAATGAGACTTTTTAAGAAGTTGCACTTAGAAAACTTCAATGTCTGAGAAAAAAATATCCCTAACGCACAGGGAAACAGGTGGCTTATCCAATACTCTGGAAATAAAATGGGCTGGGTGAGGGGAATATGAAAATATTATTTCAATTTCATCTCATTTTATTTATTTATTTATGTACTTATTGATTTATTTTTGAGACAGAGTCTCCCTCTGTCCCTCAGGCTGGATTACAGTGTCCTGAGCTCAGCTCACTGCAGCCTCCGCATCCTGGGCCCAAGGCATTCTCCTGCCTCAGCCTCCAGAGTAGCTGGGACTAAATGAGTACGCCACCACGCCAGGCAAATTTTTGTCTTTTTTATAAAGTGTAGAGGAGGTTTCACCATTTGGGCCAGGGTGGTCTTCAACTGCCAACTTCAGATGATCTGCCCCAACCTGCCTTCCAAAGTGAAGGGACTATAGGCGTGAGCCACTGCGCCCAGACTATGATAGTTTCACACTGAGGCCTGAAGCTGCTCTGCCTTAGGATTTTTCCTGAGTTTTACGTTCTTGTCATGATGAGTTGCTGGTTCATATTTTCCGTTGGATCTTTTCGAAAGGGATTACTGATGAGATTATGGCTTTCTCACAAAGAATACCACTTTGGTGAAACTATACTGAAATCAGGAGTACCTTATGTTTCCGATACTTATCAAGCACAATATTTGAACACGGCGTGGTAGGTGAAAGTGTAGGAAGCAGAATTTGGCAAACCCCATTTTTTTTCAATTTCGACGGTTTCAGGTTTTTGGTTTCAGCCAAACTGAAGAATGTCCTCATGAGCTGTCAATTCACAGGCCATTACAGACAATTTTTGAAACTACATCACACTGTAATTTAAGGAGTACGATTCTAAAGAAATTTGAACAATCTGGTGGTATTGCTAACACCAAACAAGGTTGTTCAGCTCTTTCATCTTTAAAAACAAACAAACAAAAACATGATGTGGAATTCTCTCATTTTACCAAACAGCCGTACGCTCCCTTGAATATGTGACTATGAAACCCAAGTAATTGGAAGAAAAAAAATAAAGGAAACACCTCATCAGTCTCATTAATAGTTTTGTTGAGAATAGTTTATTTTTCAAAAACTGCTGGCTATGTCTTGATATTTTTAGACACGGCTAAAGTTGAAATTGCATGAATCCTCTCTCTAACATTCATGCTACTTAAGAATCTTTTCCCAAGATTTGACTGCATTCATTTCATAAAAGCCCTGTCCTCTTCTCCCCTATATATCTATATTAGCACTCTGCCTTCTACCCTCTTCCATAGGAAACACAAATCCGTCAATTGATCACTTAAGCCTTTCCAGTATGGGTACAACATTTTCTGTAGTTGTACTCCTGAGATTTGTCCTTTATACTTCTAAAGACTAGACCCTAGATAATACATGCTTGGGAATAGTGGAGCTAGCTTGCTTAAACTTTATTTAGGCGTATGCTAATTACTTGTGGGGGGCAAAGGCAGGCAGTGAGGATGTTACGCTTATCCCAAAATAGTCAATTTTGGAAAAGACACAAGTACAGGCCGCGAGCGGTGGCTCAGACCTGAAATCCCAGCACCTTGGGAGGTCTTCTCGCAGAAGGCCAGAGCGAGACCCCGGGGAAAAGATGCATCCCAGGCGTGATGGCCTGACGATGGCTTCCTGTGTCCCGCAACATGGGGAGTCTGCAGTGTGGCCGGTTTGGAAACTGGCAAGGAGAGCGAAGAGACAACATGCTGGTCTTCCACCCTTCCCTGGATGCCCGTGGGTGCCCGCAGAGCTCCGGAAGCAAACAGTCAACATGCTCAGCCTTTCGGGGGCCGGAGAGACGTGAGCAACATGCCCCCTTGCAGAGGGCACAGCAGCGTGGAATCCCAAATCACGCTTCAGTCATCCTGAGGGTGGCTCCTCTGTGGTCGGGGCTGTGGGCCTGGCGCTCCGTTGCGAGGCTCAGCCTGGGGATGTGCGGTCTGTGAACCACGCGGTTGAAAACCCGAAGGCAACACGGGTCCCGGTCTTTTGTCTCTGAGGAAGCCGCCCGTTCCTTGGGCCACGGAATCGGGGCCAATGGGTGCCCCGCCGGCCCGACGCGGCGGCCGTGGGCCCAGCCCTCAGCCCGCGCCGGGCGCTTACCCTTTTCCCGGAGCGCGGGGGTCCCGTTGCTCCCGGAGGCCAAAGACCGTTTATTCTCTCTGCCTTCCTCCCTCTGTCCCTGGCTCCCTCCCGCCCGCCCTCTGTCCCTGCGTCGCTCTGTCTATCCCTCCGTTCCTAACTGCCTCCCTCTCTCTCCCTCCCTCCCTCCCTCCCAACTTCCCTCCGCCCATCCTTCGGCCCCTCTGGGTCTCCCGTTCGTCTCTCCATCTCTGCCCGCCTTCCCTCCCGCCTGGAACGGTCGGCATCGCCGGCGTGCGCGGGGCCTAGGGTCTGCGTTCAGCCGCCAGGCGCTCCACGGTGGCAGCTGGGAGGCTGCAGGGACACGGGCGGGCGGGCGGGCGGGCGGCCGGGCGACGGTGGAGCGGAGGCGCAGAGGAGGCGAGCCGCCGCCGGAGGGATGGCGGGCCCGGACGCTGCGCGGGCCCGGTGTTTCGCGGGAAGGGGGTCTCCACCCAGCCCAGGGGAAGACTCATTTTCCGGGGGTAGGGATTGGGGGGTGGGGGTGGCGAGGGGTCGGTCAGGCCGTGGCGGAAAGGCATGAGAGCTCTGCCCGGGCTGCTCCCAGAGCCTAGGCGGCTGCCCGCGAACCCGCGCGTGCGCAGCAGACGGCCCACCTGCTGGTACCTGGGCCGGCGCTGGGATCCCCGGGATGCCCAGGAAAGAATGGCATCTCTCCGCTCTGTGGAGTGTCTCACCGGGCCTAGACCTGGAAGGCAGGAATCGCAGGCGGGTCGGCCCGGAGGGAAGACACGCCCATCCACGCCGACCCAGGTGTTCCCCGCGAAAGAGAGGCCACCGGCCACCGCCCTGCACCGACCCCGTCCCAGCCCCGCGTCCTTTTAAAGCTCCTCCAGCAGAGCCCGGTATTCTTCCTCGCTGAGGGGTGGTTCCAGCGAGGCGGCCTCTTCCGTGGCCTCCAGCTCCCCAGGGGCCTCCGTTTCTAGGAAAGGCTGCGCCCGCTGCAGAAACTCCGGGCTCGCCAGGAGCTCATCCAGCAGGCGTAGGGGAGTGCAGACGAGCGCTCCGGCTCCTGGAGGAGCCGCGCCTGGGGGGGCGCCCGGATGGCTTGCACCTGCCACTGCCGCGCGGAGGCCTCCGGGGGCGCGGGCTGGGGAGGTGGGGCTTCCCCGGCTTGGGGTTCCCACGCAGCCCCGGCGACCTGGGGACCCTGGCCCCAGCCCCAACACGGACTCCCCTGGGACGCGAGGGGAGGGAAATGCAGGGGGTATTTCAGAATTCAGTCTTCCTCACAGAATCGCAAAGTTCACGTTTCACAACCATAAAGAAACTATTTACGCTAAAAATGAGACTTTTTATGAAGTTGCACTTAGAAAACTTCAATGTCTGAGAAAAAAATATCTCTAACGCACAGGGAAACTGGTGGTTTATCCAATACTCTGAAAATAAAATGGGCTGGGTGAGGGGAATATGAAAATATTATTTCAATTTCATCTCATTTTATTTATTTATGTACTTATTGATTTATTTTTGAGACAGAGTGTCCCTCTGTCCCTCAGGCTGGATTACAGTGTCCTGAGCTCAGCTCACTGCAGCCTCCGCATCCTGGGCTCAAGGCATTCTCCTGCCTCAGCCTCCAGGGTAGCTGGGACTAAATGAGCACGCCACCACGCCAGGCAAATTTTTGTCTTTTTTTTTTAAAGTGTAGTGGAGGTTTCACCATTTGGGCCAGGGTGGTCTTCAACTGCCGACTTCAGGTGATCGGCCCCAACTTGCCTTCCCAAAGTGAAGGGACTATAGGCATGAGCCACTGCGCCCAGACTATGGTAGTTTCACACTGAAGCCTGAAGCTGCTCTGCCTTAGGATTTTTCCTGAGTTTTACTTTCTTGTCATGATGAGTTGCTAGTTCATGTTTTCCCTTGTTTCTTTTCGAAAGGCATTACTGATGAGATTATGGCTTTCTCACAAAGAATACCACTTTGGTGAAACTATATTGAAATCAGGAGTACCTTATGTTTCCGATACTTATCAAGCACAATATTTGAACACGGCGTGGTAGGTGAAAGTGTAGGAAGCAGAATTTGGCAATCCCCATATTTTTTCAATTTCGACGGTTTCAGGTTTTTGGTTTCAGCCAAACTGAAGAATGTCCTTATGAGCTGTCAATTCACAGGCCGTTACAGACAATATTTGAAACTACATCACGGTGTAATTTAAGGAGTACGATTCTAAAGAAATTTGAACAATCTGGTGGTATTGCTAACACCAAACAAGGTTGTTCAGCTCTTTCATCTTTAAAAACAAACAAACAAAAACATGATGTGGAATTCTCTCATTTTACCAAACAGCCGTACGCTCCCTTGAATATGTGACTATGAAACCCAAGTAATTGGAAGAAGAAAAATAAAGGAAACACCTCATCAGTCTCATTAATAGTTTTGTTGAGAATAGTTTATTTTTGAAAAACTGCTGGCTATGTCTTGATATTTTTAGACACGGCTAAAGCTGAAATTGCATGAATCCTCTCTCTAACATTCATGCTACTAAAGAAACTTTTCCCAAGATTTGACTGCATTCATTTCATAAAAGCCCTGTCCTCTTCTCCCCTATATATCTATATTAGCACTCTGCCTTCTACCCTCTTCCATAGGAAACACAAATCCGTCAATTGATCACTTAAGCCTTTCCAGTTTGGGTACAACATTTTCTGTAGTTGTACTCCTGAGATTTGTCCTTTATACTTCTAAAGACTAGACCCTAGATAATACATGCTTGGGAATAGTGGAGCTAGCTTGCTTAAACTTTATTTAGGCGTATGCTAATTACTTGTGGGGGGCAAAGGCAGGCAGTGAGGATGTTAAGCTTATCCCAAAATAGTCAATTTTGGAAAAGACACAAGTACAGGCCGGGCGTGGTGGCTCAGACCTGTAATCCCGGCACCTTGGGAGGCCGAGGCGGCCGGTCACGAGGTCAGGAGATCGACACCATCCTGGCTAACACGGTGAAACCCCGTCTCTGCTAAACATACACAAATTAGCCGGGCGTGGTGGCAGGCGCTTGTAGTCTCAGCTACTCGGGAGGCTGAGGCAGGAGAAGAGCACGAACCCGGGAGGCGGAGCTGGCAGTGAGCCGAGATTGCGCCACTGCACTCCGGCCTGGGCGGCAGAGTGGGATTCTGCCTCAAAAAAGAAAGAAAAAAAACATCTTCATATATATGAATGTGTGTGTGTGTGTGTGTGTGTGTGTCTGTGTGTGTGTGTGTACTCAGGTACACTCACTTTACTTCTGAGTTATCTCGTCACCACTTAACCAGCACCAATCAGAGACCACATTTTTCTAGGCAGTCTCCAAATGTACATTACAAATAGTAACGTACTTTAAGGATAGTAATGAAGCTCCGGGAAAAATTGCTTGTCTGCACCTCAGCAGACCAACCTGCCTGGGCCAGCTTCTCTCTTCCTCTACTCTTCAGAAAGTGCTAGACCTGCAACATCTGACAGAATACAGCTTCCATGACTCCTCAGTGCCATGGAAATGGAACGAGCTGAGAGCAATCTAAAGACTGGGAGATATTAGGTCTCTTGGATCTTACTTCTTTTGGTTGCTCGAGCACTTTAATTCCCGAGAGAGCCCTCCCATCTCCATCAGTTCTTCCAGGAACCTGTACCCTCCTTGTGTCTCTAAGATACGCTGGTCTAACTTGTTACATGCCTTTACAAGAAAGTTGGTAAAAATAAAAGGAAAGCTGAACAACGTCACAATATGGAGGTATGAAACAGAATTTCCCCATACTTGGTAAAGTTTAGAAATTTGTGTAATACCCGAAGGCAGATTCCATGTACAATAAGTCCTAGTTTAAGAACAAGAGCTGAGGGTATGAGGAAATAAAACTATATTTTCCGGGAGTATCTCTGGCTTCAGGAAGAAAGAGCACATGTTACTCTCCATTCAATATTAGGGCTGAACTATGGGGTCTTTTCGATCCTTTTGGCTTACCCTCTGCGATTCAGGGGGCACATGGCTAAGGTAAACAGACTGAAACAGCACCGTGGATAGCTGTGAGCTGTGCTGGGAAGATTCACGGTGATTCCATAATAAATCTCAGGTCTTTCTTCTGTAACAAAAAATTCCTCTTTTCCATCATCAAGGTAAAGCCGAGTATGTACAAGTAGAGTATGCGATAACTTTGTCACTCGTGACGAACCTAGTCGGTCCGATACTTTAACAACTTCTCCAATGTCTCTGCACTCAGGTTGGATATTCTGAGTGGGTCATCGGTAGAATGAATGAAATCAAGAATACTCTAAAGCAATGTTTGGAAGTCAATTTCAGTGTCTCCGGAAGCACTGGGAAAATCACCATGTGTAACGAACGTGAAGTATCCACAGGCTCTCTCTGTGTCTTTGAAACTGCCCATGTGTTCATTAGAAACGGCGGCTTGAGGAAAGGTGGTTTTGGAATTGGTTTCCCTCTAGTCTTACGTGATGCATCTCTACTATATTGCATTATAATAGAGCAAAGGGTCACTTGCTGACATAAAGCACAGGAGGCAGGAATGGAAGAGTCAACTTAGAGAAAAAAAGTGCTTTTCGGTTTTATTTTCATTTCTGCAGTTTGGAAAACAGTTTAACAGTTTAACTGATTTTGTGGCGGCTCACAAAAATACATATGAGCGTTGAAAATGTACAGAAGAACAACAATTGGGAGACATTTCCGGAAGCTTCAGTTTCTGAAACCCAGACACGAGCCTACAAGCTAAGACACGGCTACACCAGGCTTCAGCGTGAAACCATACAACTCCTGGGAAGGGCTGCCCTCTCTGAACGCAGCTACCTGTCCACAGGATGCTCTAGGCCCAGGCACCTTTATTCTTCCAACTAGAGAGACATAGAAAGATGCCTCCATATCCCATGAAGATGCCCAAGCATTTGGCCAAGGCTCCTATGAAACAGTCTGCTGTCTTCATCCAGGTAAGGGCAACTTCACATTTTCAGACACTAAGGTCGTGGGCAAATCCAGGGTGGACTGAGAGGCGGAAGCTCCAGCAAACACAGTCCTGTGGCTGGAAGATGAATGCAGTACTTATTCCTGCACCAACAGACCCTTGCCTCTGGCCTTGGGCCTAGAGCATGATTTTTGGTAGTTGCTGTTGGGGAAGAGGCCCTTGGGCTTTAACCTGCGGACAGCCTCCCTTAAATGCTTGGGCTGCAGCGGGGCGTTTCTCCCACATCTCACACACGTCCAGGGCCTCTTCCACCACCTCTCCAACAAAGACCTTGGCGATTCCAGCCATGGCAATGGCGGCGTTCTCAGACACCGAACTGCCGGTGATAGACTTCATCAGACCTGCCATGCGTGCTTTTGGGAAAGCTGACCGGCGACACACTTCGTAGCGGGGCCAGCTGCTCCTCAGACATGGCAGACAGCAGGGCTGTCATCCTCTGAGCCTCCTCTGCATCCACGGTGGGCTTCCTCTCCTTCTTTCCTTTAGTATGTCTTTCCGTCTTTTGGCGGCAGGAGGAGGTGAGGCTGAGGCCTCCTTGTCCCTTCTGTGAGGTCCATGACATCCTCACTCCTGAGCTCACCTCCCTGATCCTGGGTTCTTCCAAGTTCCCACCTAGGTCCTCAGGGATTCCATCCTTCTTGCTGCCCTTCAGACCTCGGGGCATGGCGAACATCTCAGCAGACACACCTGTTTGCCTGCCCGTCTCCACGGGTGAGATTCAAGTCTGCCCCGTGACAGCAGCTGTAGAGGCAGAAGTTCTGGCTGGGTGGTTGATTACGGATCTGCAGCGAGAACCTTTCGAAGATTTTAGCTGCCGTGTTTCTGCTGAGCCACTTTAGCCATAACTGGACACAGCTCCCTGCCTCCCCTTCCCACACACAAAACCACACGCTGAATTTTCTCACTTCCACAATGTGAAGAAACTTGTGGATGGAGAGTATATTAGTTTTACATCAATGCAGAATAAAATCTCACAAGTTTTGGACACTTAAAAACAAACCCCAGCTCAGAGGTCAGAAGTTCTACCAGTCCAAGTGACTGCCACCTGCTCAGAGCCACACGAGGGACCTCCGGGATGGGTCTGCTGTGTGGTCGCTGCCTTCACCTGAGAAGGGTCTGGCTTCTATCTGACTCGAGGTGGTGGCAGAATTCAATGCCTTCGGGTTGTGAGCCCCAGGCCCACTTGTCTGTTCTGCCTGCTGCGTGAGGACGCTCTCGGCTCCTGCAAGTGTTGCCCAGGTCTGGGCTGTGAGGCTCCCTGGGTCTGCACGGCCAGTGCCGGGGAATCTCCCACAGGGCAATGTCATCTCAGGGAGCTCCAGTCCTCCTTATAAAGAGCTCGGATGATTGAACTAGACCCAGCCCTTAGCAGCTATTGGCTCAGGATATCCCTAAGGAAATCAGGGATTTGGGCGGGCTCATCAATTCACGCTTCCGCCCACCCCCAAGGGAGGGGCAGACACAGGCGAGTCTCCGAGGGGCGGGAAATGCAGGGGGTATTTCAGAATTCAGTCTTCCTCACAGAGATCGCAAAGTTCACGTTTCACAACCATAAAGAAACTATTTACGCTAAAAATGAGACTTTTTAAGAGTTGCACTTAGAAAACTTCAATGT
>NC_071999.2:2562701-2565201 GCF_028885655.2 Pongo abelii
CGGGCCGCCCTGCCAGCCGTCCGGATCGGTCTCGCTGACGTTCGCGACGGTCGTCGGGCTCCATCTGGCGGCCGCTGTTAGATCGTGCTCTTGGCTTCCGGAGCTGCGGTGGCAGCTGCCGAGGGAGGGGACCGTCCCCGCTGTGAGCCAGGCAGAGCTCCGGAAAGCCCGCGGTCCTCAGCCCGGCTGGCCCGGTGGCGCCAGGGCTGTGGCGCGTCGCTTGTGAGTCAGAGCTCTGGCGTGCAGGTTTATGTGGGGGAGAGGCTGTCGCTGCGCTTCTGGGCCCGAGCCGGGCCGTGGGGCCGCCCGGGCCGGTCGACCAGCGCGCCGCAGCTCCCGAGGCCCGAGCCGCGACCCGCGGGGACCCACCGCGCGTGGCGCGGGAGGGCGGGGACGCCCTTCCCGGCTCGGTCGCGGGCCCGCGCGCGTCCTGGCCGTCTGAGGCGGCGGCCGAATATGTTTCCGGGTCCCCGTGGGGAGCCGGGGACCGTCCTGCCCCCGTCCCCCGGGTGCCGGGGAGCGGTCCCCGGGCCGGGCCGCGGTCCCTCCGCCGTGATCCTTTCTGGCGAGTCCCCGTGCGGAGTCGGAGAGCGCTCCCCGAGCCCTCGTGCGGCCCGGGAGGTCACACCTGGCCGGCCTTCGGTCCCTCGTGTGTCCCGATCTCACGGGGGGCCGGCCGAAACTGCTTCCGGGCCTCGCTCTGGAGACACGGGCCGGCCCGTGCGTGTGGCACGGGCGGCCGGGAGGGCCTCCCTGGCCCGGCGCCGCTCCCGCGTGTGTCCTGGGGTCGACCAGGGGGCCCCGGGTGCTCCGTGTCTGGCTGCGATGGTGGCGATTTTGGGGACAGATGTCCGTGTCGTGGGTGTCCTGGGCCGGCGGCGTGGTCGGCGATCGGGCCTCCTGCCCCCGGGGGAGATATATCTTTCGCTCCGAGTCGGCATTTTGGGCCACCGGGTTATTGCTGACACGCTGTCCTCTGGCGACCTGTGTCGCTGGAGAGGTTGGGCCTCTGGATGCGTGCGGGACTCTGGCCCACCGCTGACCCGGCTAGCCGGCCCTGCTCCCGCTCGAGCCGCCTGCTGCTGGGGCCCGCGGGCCTGCTGCTCTCTCGCGCGTCCGAGCGTCCCGACTCCCGGTGCCGGCCCGGGTCCGGGTCTCTGACCCACCCGGGGGCGGCGGGGAAGGCGGCGAGGGCTACCCTGCCCCCGTGCGCTCTCCGCCGCGGGCACCCGGGGCGGCCGTGACAACCCCACCCCCGTCGGCCCCGTGCCGTGCGTGTCAGGCGTCCTCGTCTCCGCTGGGTTGTCCGCCGCCCCTTCCCCGGAGCGGGGGACGGCCGGGGCCGATCGGCTCGCTCGCCGGCCGGCTGGCCGACCCCCCGCTCCCGGGGGCTCTTCCGTGATCGATGTGGTGACGTCACGCTCTCCCGGGCCGGATCCGAGCCGCGACGGGCGAGGGGCGGACATTCGTGGCGAATGGGACCGTTCTTCTCGCCCCGCCCGCGGGGGCCCCTTGCCTCTCCTCCGTCCGCCTGCCGGTGGTGCGTTGGGAAGGCGTGGGGTGCGGAACCCGGCCTGACCTGGCTGTCCCGTCCCCGCTCTCCGCTTCGCGGGGTGGGTCGGCGGGGTCCTCTGACGCGGCGGGCACCCCTCGCTCTCGCCTCCCGCGGTCGTTGACTTGCGGGCGGGCCCCCTCCGCGGCGGTGGGGGTGCCGTCCCGCCGGCCCGTCGTGCTGCCCTCTCGGGGGTTTCGCGCGAGCGTTGGCTCCGCCCGGGCCTTTGCGGTGCTCCTGGAGCGCTCCGGGTTGTCCCTGAGGTGCCCGAGGCCGAGCGGTGGTGTGTCCCTCCCACCCCCGGCGTCCCCTCCTCCGGTGTCCGCGCGTGGGTCCCGAGGGGGAGCCCGTCGGCGTGGGGTTCGAGGCGGTCGAGTGAGATGAGATGCGCGCCCCTCCCGCGCGGGGAAGGGCGCCGCCTGGTCCGGCGAGCGCACGTCCCGTGCTCCCCTCTGGCGGGTGCGCGAGGGCCGTGTGAGCGATCGCGGCGGGCGCGGGCCGGTGACGCGTGCGCCGGCCGGCCGCCGAGGGGCTGCCGTTCTGCCTCCGACCGGTCGCGTGCGTGGCTTTGCCTCGGAAGCGACGCAGGAGGCGGGTGGACGGGGGGGGCCTTGTGAGCCTGCCGGGCCCCCCGCCCTGACCGCAAACGCTCGAGGTCGCCGCAGGCGCGCTTCTCCTCGTACCGCAGGCCCCCTCCCTTCCCCGGGCGTCCCCGAGCGCCTCTGCGGGCCCGACGAGGGGCGACCGGCGGGTGGGGAGTGTGACCCACCCTCGGTGAGAAAGCCTTCTCTAGCGATCTGAGAGAGGTGTGCCTTGGGGTGCCGGATCTCCCGGCCTGCCGCCTCTGTCTCCTTCTGCCTTATGGTAGCGCCGTCGTAGCGACTCGCGCGCAGAGGACCCTCCTCCGCTTCCCCCTCGACGGGTTGAGGGTGGGGAGAGCGAGGGTTC
>NC_071999.2:2577701-2585201 GCF_028885655.2 Pongo abelii
GGAATCTCGCTCTGTCGCCGGACCCGGACCCGGACCCGGACCCGGACCCGGACCCGGACCCGGACCCGGAGGGCGGTGGTGCTTCCTCCGCTCGCCGCTGCCGCTGCCTCCAGGGCTCAAGCGAACAGCAGTTTTTGTATTTTGAGCAAAGACGGAATTTCACCATATTGGCCTGGCTGGTCTCGAACTCCTGACCTAGCGATCCACCCCCCCCCCCCCCACCGCCTTGGCCTCCCAAACCGTGCCGGGAGTACGGGCCTCAGCCACCGCGCCTGGCCGATTCCTTCTTTTTTTCAATCTTTTCTGCACGCTGCGGTGTGTGAACATACGTATATGTGTCTATAGGTATAAGATATATCTATAGAGAGAGAGAGAGAGATATCTATACCTATAGATGTAGAGACAGATATGTACATACATACATATATACATACACCGACAAAAATATCTACTGATAAAACTATATATTTCCATAATTAAGACATGCTTATATTATAGATGTTCATGTATGAACATGTATGACATAAAATCCCATTTCATTTACATAGACCTGTATATGTATTTCCTTCCTTCCTTCCTTCTTTCGTTTGTTTATTATTTATTAACGATTTTCGTTTATTTTCTTTTCTTTTTGGGCCTGCCTGGTCTCGGGGCCCGGCGGGGCGTGCGCGTCCGGCGCCGTCCGTCCGTCCGTTCGTCTTCCTCCCTCCCCGCCGACCACGGGCGGGGCGGGGCGGGGCGGGGCTGTGGGGGGGGCGGGCGCGCGTCCCCGGTCGGCGCGCCCCGCTTCTTCGGCTCCCGCCTCCTCCCCGTTCCCCGCCGGGGCGGCTCCTCCGCTCCGGGCTGGGACGGAGCTCGGGGAGCGTGGGTGGGAGCCGCGGAGGCGGCCGCGCCGAGCCGGGTCCGTGGCCCGCCGGCCCCCGTCCCGGGGGTGGCCGCCCGGGCCAGGGGGTCGCCCACCCGGGGTCCCGGCCCTCGCGCGTCCTTCCCCCTCTTTCCTCCGAGGGTGGCGGGAAGCGGGCGGCGGCGAGGCCCGGGGCGTCCCCACACACGGGCGACCTCGGCTGGCGGCCGCTCCTGTTTCGGACCTCCGGGGTCGATCGGCGGCCGCCCGCGAGCCCCGGACTCGGCAGGCGGCCCGCCGTGTCCCGGGTCGACCGGCAGGCCGGCCGCTGGCCGTTCCCTCCGCGGGCTGCGGTGGATCGCTGCGAGGGCGCCGATCCCCGTTCACGCGCGGGTGCCCTTCACCGGCCTCGGCCTTCGGTGGAGCTGGGACCACGCGGAACTCCCTCTCCTACATTTTTCTCTGCCCCATTTGGAGTTTGCGTCCGCGGGACTTTTAAGAGGGAGGGAGTCGCTGTTGCCGTCGGCCAGTAATACTCCCTCTTGTTTTTTTTTGGTCGTGTGTGTGTGTGTGTGTGTGTGTGTGTGTGTGTGTGTGTGTCTGTGTGTGTGTGTGTGTGTGTGTGTTTCCCCCGCCGCCCCCATTCTTTCCTTCTTCCTTCTTTCTGGAGACGGAATCTCGCTCTGTCGCCCGGGCTGGAGCTGGAGCGCGGTGGTGCCTCCTCGGCTCGGCGCCGCCGCTGCCTCCAGGGCTCTCAAGCGAACAGCAGTTTTTGTATTTTGAGCGAAGACGGAATTTCACCATATTCGCCGGGCTGGTCTCGAACTCCTGACCTAGCGATTCCCCCCACCCCTCCCCCTCCCCCGCCTCGGCCTCCCAAAGCGTGCCGGGAGTACGGGTGTCGGCCACCGCGCCCGGCCGATTCCTTCTTGTTTTCAATCTTCTTTTCTGCACGCTGCTGTGTGTGAGCATACGTATATCTATCTAGATAGATAGATACGTAGATATGGACACACGGACACGTACCTACACCGACGAAAATATCTAGTGATAAAACTAGACATTTCCATCATTCATACATGTGTATAGGATAGATGTTAATTTTAATGGATGAACGTGTATGACGTAAACACCCATGTCATTTACATATACCTGTATATGTATATCCTTCGTTTATTATGGATTAACAATGTTCGTGTATTTATTTTCTTTTCTTTTGGGGCCTGCCTGATCTTCTCACTCTGGGCTCTGGTGACCTCAGGCTCCCAAGTAGCTGGGATGGGACTACAGGGATCTCTTAAGCCCGGGAGGCAGAGGCGAACGTGGGCTGTGATCGCGCGCCTCCACTCCACCTGGGCTGGGCTGGGCTGGAGAGAAAACGGTGGATTGTCATCTTCATTACCTTACCTTTTAGCTTTATTCGTACCCTCTTATTTGCTTCTTTATTCTCGTGGGTTATTCTAGGTCATTGTCATGTTCATCGTTTGCTTGCTTGTTTCATTGGTTTCCTTCCTTCCCTGCCTTCCCGGCGGGGTCTTCCTCTGCCTCTGTCGCCCGGGATCACCCCAGCCTCGACGATTTCGACCGAGCGGCCGTCCCGCGTCTCATCCCTCCCGTCCCCGTTCCCTGGGACTACGGGTGTGCACCACCACACCGGGTGACTTTTATGTTCTTTCTCATGTCTCACGTTTTCCGTAGGTAGGGAGGCAGGTATCTGTGGATGTGTGGATGTGAGTGAGATGGGGTCTGGGGTTCTGTCGTGTGGCCCGGGCTGGTCTCGGACTCCTGTTCTCGAGCGATCCGCCTGCCTGCCTCGGCCGCCCGCGCTGCTGCTGTGACAGGCGTGAGACGCTGCACCTGGCTCATTCTATAGTTCCCTGCCTGCCTGCCTGCCTGCCTGCCTGCCTGCCTGCTTGCCTGTCTGTCCGTCAATCGTCTTCTTTTTAGTACGGGTGTGCTCTCGCTTTGTTGTCCACGCTCTGGGCACACGTGATCGCTTTTTAAACTTCTATGATTATTATTATTGCAGGTGTCGTCTCACACGTCGAGGTGATCTCAAACGTCTACGCTCCGGCCATCCTTCCACGTCGGCCTCCCGGAGTGCTGGGATGACACGCGTGGGCACGGTACGCTCTGGTCGTATTTCTCGTGGGTCGGTTCTTTCCGTTTTACGCACGCGGAATGCGAACAGATAAAATTTTGAGACGCGTCTCACCGATCCCTCCCCCTCCCCCTCCCCCTCCCCCTCCCCCTCCCCCTCCCCCTCCCCCTCCCCCTCCCCCTCCCCCTCCCCCTCCAGACGGAGTTTCACTCTTGTCGCCCAGGGTGGACTACGATGGCGTGATCTCGGCTCGCTGCGACCTCCGCCTCCCGGGTTCGAGTGATCCTCCTGCCTTGGCCTTCCTGAGGAGCTGGAATGACGGTGAAGCGCCATCGTGCCCGGCTGACTTTTATATTTTTAGTACAGATGGGGTTTCTCCGTCTTGGTCAGCCTGGTCTTGAGCTTCCGACCGTTGGACGATTTTAACTTTCTTGGTGGTTGCTTTTCTTTTTCTTTTTTTCTTTTCTTTTCTTTCCTTCTCCTCCCCCCACCCACTCCCCCTGTCCTCCTCGTCCTCCTCGTCCTCGTCCTCGTCCTCCTCCTCCTCCTCCTCCTCCTCCTTTTTCATCTCTTTCAGCTGGGCTCTCCTACTTGTGTTGCTCAGTTGCTCACGCTGGTCTCCAACTCCTGCCCTTGACGCTTCTCCCCTCACACCCACCGTCTGGTTGTTGAGATGCGCACCTCTTGTAAAATGGAAAAGATGAAAAAAATAAAGACGGAGGTGAAAAGCACGGAGTGAACGTGTCTCTTGCCGTCTCCCGGGGTGTCCCTTGGACCCCGAGAGACGGAGGGAGCTTGGCTGAGTGGGTTTTCGTGGCTGAATCCTCCCGAGGGCCTCCTTCCCTCTCCCCCTTGTCCCCGCTTCTCCCCCGGCCGAGGCTCCCGCCGCCGCCGTGGCGTTTTCCGTAGGAGAGCTGTGGGAGAGGACCGACGCGGCTTCCGGATCTAGATCCCGCCGGACGTCTCTGGCTCGGCGTCCCCTGCCGGCTACCTGCCGCCTTCCGGGGAGCTCTGAGGCGCGTGCCCCCAGCCCCCGTCACGTCCCGCTACCCTCCCCCGGCTGGCCTTTGCCGGGAGACCCCGGGGGAACCGCGTGGACGCTGCTTTCCGACCCTCCGGCGAACACTTCCGCCGGATGCCCCGGGTTGGCCGGATGGGATGAGACTGGACCGCTCCGGACCGTGCTGTTCTTGGGGGTGGGTTGTCGTACAGGGTGGACCGGCGGCCCCGGCGTTGGAAAGGGTGCGTGGGGGTGGAGCTGTCACGTGGGATGCCCTCCTCCCCCTCGGCCTGCCTTCGGCTTCCTCGGGCGTGAAGACGACTTCCCGTCACGACCACTTTTCTCCCCTTTCTCCACCACACGGATGAGACGCATGAGAGGGAGAAACAGCTCCATAGATACTGCTGACCTTCATTTGTGGAATCCTCAGTCACCTACACACAGACAGGTGACTACACGGGGACCCAAATCGGACACCGTTTCCGGGTCCTCATGGTGGGATTCGTCGGTCTCTCTCTCTCTCTCTCTCTCTCTCTCTCTCTCTCTCTCTCTCTCTCTCTCTCTCTGTCACACACACACACACGATTTCCGTATCTAGTTCACAAAGCACACTCACCCTTTCCCCGGTACGCAGGCTGAGTGAAACTCACCCCGCCCTCCACCCGTCGGCTGACGAAACCCCTTCTCTATGATGTATGAACGAGACGGTCTGGGCCGGGCACGGTAGCTCACGCCTGTCACTCCGGCACTTTGGGAGGCCGAGGCGGCTGGATCGCTTCAGGCCGGGAGTTCCAGACCGACCGCGCTGGCCGACGCGGCGAATCCCCGTCTCTCTGAAAAATAGAACGGTGAGCCGGGCCTGGTGGCCTGGGCTTGGGATCACGACTGCTCGGGAGACTGGGGCGGGCGAGTGGCTCCGACCGGGGAGGCCGAGGTTGCGATGAGCTGAGATCGTGCCACGGCGATCCGGCCTGGATGACGCAGCGAGACCCTGTCTCGATAGAATCGTAATATTATTAGAAGGTGACTTGTGCCTGGTGATGGCCGCCTGTCGTCGCGGCTGAGAGGCTGCGATGAGGAGAAGATCGCTTGAGGCCCCGCGGGTCGAGGCTTCGGTCGGTCGGCCGTGACCCGCTGTATCCTGGGCGGTCACCGGTCGAGGACACAGGCCCCCTCCCCGTTTTCCTTTCTTTTCTTCCCTTCTCTTTTCTTCTTTTTTCTTCTCTTTTCTTCTTTCTTTCTTTCTTCTTTTTCCTTTCCTTCTTCCCCTCTTTCTTTCATGCCTTACTGCCTTCCTGCCTTTCTTCTTTCCTCCCTTACTCCCTTCCTCCCTTCCTTCTTTCCTCCCGCCTCGGCCTCCCAAAGTGCTGGGATGACTGGCGTGAGGCACCGTGCGTGCTTGGCCTAAAGAGACACCCTTTGAAAGGGAGACACGGGGAGCGCCTCCCGGTGATCTGATGGACTGCTTGATTTAGAGACGGCATCTCACTCTGTCACCCCGGCAGTGGTGCCGTCGTAGCTCACTCACTGCAGCGTGGACGTTCCTGCACTCGAGCGATCCTTCCGCCTCAGCCTCCAGAGTACGGTACCCGGGACCACGGGCACGCGCCACTGTCCCCGGACCGTTTTTTTTTTTCCCCCCACCCCGAGACAGAGTTTCGCTCTGGTTGCCTAGACTGCGGTGCGGTGGCGCGATCTTGGCTCGCCGCAACCTCTGCCTCCCGGGTTCGAGCGATTCTCCCGCGTCGGCCTCCCGAGTAGCTGGGATGGCGGGCGGGCGCCGCCACGTCTGGCTGATGTGGTATTTTTAGTGGAGGCGGGGCTTCTCCGTGTGGCTCGGGCTGGACTCGAACTCCCGACCTCGGGTGATCGATCCGCCCTTCCCGGCCTCCTGAAGTGCTGGGATAACGGGCGTGAGCCACCGCGCCCGGCCTTCATTTTTCAATGTTTTTCCACGGACGGGGTCTCCTCGTTTTGTTGCCACCCTCCTGACCCGGCGTCTCAGAGTGCTGGCGTGACGGGCGTGAGCCACTGCGCCTGGACTCCGGGGAGTGATTCACGACCACGACCGCTGGACTGATTCTTTCTTTCTTTCTTTCTTTCTTTTCTTTTCTTTCTTTCTTTCTTTCTTTCTTTCTTTCTTTCTTTCTTTCTTTCTTTCTTTCTTTCTCTCTCTCTCTCTCTCTCTCTTTCTTTCTTTCTTCCTTCCTTCCTTCCTTCCTTCCTTCCTTCCTTCCTTCCTTTCTTTCTTTCTTTCTTTCTTTCTTTCTTTCTTTCTTTCTTTCTTTCTTTCTTTCTTTCTTTCTTATTTATGGATGGATGAATTCTTTTAGTATTGATTTGTGTATTTCTTTTCAGACGGAGTCTCGCTCTGGGCGAGGAGAGGCGAGGCGCATCGCTTTGGAAGCCGCGGCACCGCCTTCTGAAGCCCCATTCATATGCACAGAGCCCTATTCCCTTCCTGGAGTTGGAGCTGATGCCTTCCATAGCCTTGGGCTTCTCTCCATTTAGAAGCTTTGACAGGCGCAACCCCACCCAGAGGCTGGCTGCGGCTGAGGATTCCTGGGTGTGCTGGGGCTGGAAAGTGGGTCCCCTATTTTGGATACCTCGGCCGAGATATCCCCGGGCCCCCATCGCTTGCTCACCCTTTGAGATCCCCAGCCTCCGCCACCTTGCAGGCTCACCTCTTACTTTCATTTCTGTCTTTCTTCCTTTCTTGCGTTGGAGGAGGGGGTGCGGGAATGAGGGGGTGTGGGGGGGGAGGGGGTGCGGGGTGGGGACGGAGGGGAGCGTCCTAAGGGTCCATTTAGTGTCATGCCTATTTCACCACCACCACCACCAAAGATGAAAACAACCGTCGGCTAAATACCACCTGTTCTCATCTACAACTGGGAACTCATAGATGAGAGTTCTTGCGTGGGCAGAACGAGGGGGACCGGAGACGCGGGAGCCTACTTCAGGGAGGAGGGGTGGAAGGAGAGACAGCTTCGGGAAAAAAACAAAACACGAAAACTACCGGACACGGCACTGAGTATCCGGGTGATGAAATCATCTGCACACTGAACACTGAACACCCCCCCCCCACCCCGTCACAAGTTTAAGTTTACCTATGACATAACACTCTTGCACATGTGTCTTCGAACAAGAAATAAAAGTTAGAGGGGAGAGGGGAGAGGAGGAGAGGAGGAGAGGAGGAGAGGAGGAGAGAGGAGAGAGGAGAGAGGAGAGAGAGAGAGAGAGAGAGATTGAGAGATTGAGAGAGAGAGAGAGAGAGAGAGAGACAGAGAGAGAGAGAGAGACAGAGATAAAACGAAACACCCGAAACACTAACGTTCACTGACAGTGCAGCATTTGGGCCTGTTCTTTTTTTTTTTTTTTCTTCTTTTCTTTTTTTCGGACTGAGTCTCTGTCGCTCGGTCACCGAGGCTGCGGTGCAGTGGCGCTCTCTCGGCTCACTGAAACCTCTGCTTCCCGGCTTCCAGTGATTCTTCTTCGGTAGCTGGGATTACAGGCGCGCACCGCCACGGCCGGCTGATATTTCTATTTTTTGTAGAC
>NC_071999.2:2592701-2594653 GCF_028885655.2 Pongo abelii
CTGGCTCTCGCTATCTCCCGCCCTCTCTTTTTTTTTTTTTTTTTTTTGCAAAATAAGCTCAAGCACATCTAATCTAATCCATTACCAAGGCCTGAATTCGTAACTTCTGACATCCCAGATTTCCTCTCCCTACAGAATGCTGTACAGAACTGGCGAGTTGATTTCTGGACTTGGATACCTCATAGGTACTACATATGAATAAAGATCCAACCCTCAAATCTGGGGTTGCTTCTCCCTCGACTGTCTCGAAAAATCGTACCTCTGTTCACCTAGGATGCTGGGATGGTTTTCTCAATGTGCATCTGCCCGTGTCCTGCGTGACCTGTGACCGAGCCCTGCCCGTTGGGTCTCAAATATGTATCCGCAAACACTTCTCTCCATTTCTACAAGTACCCACGGCCCCTTGTGGAACCACTGGCTCTTCGAAAAAAATCCCAGAAGTGGTTTTGGCTTTTTGGCTAGGAGGCCTAAGGCCTGCTGAGAACTTCCCTGTCCGGGATCCTGTGTGAACAAAAGTGTCTCTGCTGGGAGCTGGGACCCTCGGGACCATGCTTGCTGGCGCTGGATGAGTCTCTGGAAGGACGCACGGGACTCCGCAAAGCTGGCCTGTCCCACCGAGGTCAAATGGATACCTCTGCGTCGGCCCGAGGCCTCCAACGTACATCACCGTCACCAACCGTCACCGTCAGCATCCTTGTGAGCCTGGCCAAGGCCCCGACTCCGGGGAGACTCTTGGGAGCCCGGCCTTCATCGGCTACAGTCCAAAGGGATGGTGACTCCACCCACAAGGTCCCCACTGAACTGCGAAGACGTGGAGCGTAGGTCAGAGAGGGGACTAGGAGGGGAGACGTCCTGACAGGCGATGAGTTCCCTAGGCTCTGGCCACCCCACCCACGTCCCACGTCCCACATCCCAAGTCCCGGGCACCCACGGGACACCGCCGCTTTATCCCCTCCTCTGTCCACAGCCGGCCCCACCCCACCAAGCAACCCACGCACACACGCTGGAGGTTACAAAACCACACGGTGTGAACAGAGCCTGACGGAGCGAGAGCCCATTTCACGAGGTGGGGGGGTGGGGGTGGGGGTGGGGCTGGGGTGGGGGTTGCGGGGTCTGCAGAGAGCCCGAGTCTCCCTCTCGGGTGGCTGACAGGCTCGAAATGAATATCGCTTCTTGGGCGGAGGGGCTTCCTTAGGCCATCACCGCTTGCCTGCAGCGGGACTACCTCTCACACCCTCCCTTGAGGCCACACAATAGATTCCACCCCACCCTCGACGTTTCCTCCGGGGGCCGGATGTATCCTGTTCGAGAGACCTGAGCCTGACGGGTTGAATGAAACACCTTTATTGGCTTTGTGTGTTTGTTTGTTTCTGAGATGGAGTCTTGCTCTGTCCCCCATGCTGGAGTGCAGTGGCGTGATCTCAGCTCACGGCAACCTCTGCCTCCTGGGGTTCCAGTCATTCTCCTGCACTTGAACCAGAGAGACTGCCACCGTGGCCGGCTCATTTTTTTTCTTTTTAGTAGACACGGGGTTTCGCCCTCTTTCATTGGTTTTCACTGCAGATTCTAGATTCCAGCCACACCTCCTCGTTCTGTGCCACAGAAAGACTTTTTTTTTTTTTTCTTAAAAGCACAACATATCTGCTTGATTTGAGTGGCTTCCTATATCATTATCATTGTGTTAGAGATGAAGAAAAGGTATTAAACACCGTGCTAGTGATAGTCAAAGTGAAAACAAAAGAACGGCTATCTATTTTGTAGTTAGAATAAAGTGGCTCAGTATTGAGAGCTACCTAAATATGTCAGCATTTAAACTCTTCCTAGTAAAAGCTTGCCGATCTGAATAATCCTCCTTTAAAACACAATTTTTGATACGGTTAAGTTTTTTTAAGAATGCGACTCCTGCGAAATAGCTGAACGGACGATACACATTTAAAAAGCAAACGACACAA
>NC_071999.2:3602153-3612153 GCF_028885655.2 Pongo abelii
TCTCTCCGTCTCTCTCTGTCTGTCTCTGTCTTTCTCTGTCTGTCTCTTTGTCTGTCTCTTTCTTTCTCTCTGTCTCTCTGTGTCTGTCTCTCTATCTCTCTCTCTCTCACTGTGTCTGTCTTCTGTCTTAGTCTCTCTCTCTCCCTGTCTGTCTGTTTCTCTCTCTCTCTCTCTCTCTCTGCCTGTCTGTTTCTCTCTCTGTCTCTCTCTCTGTCTATCTTCTGTCTTATTGTCTTGCTCTGCCTGGCTGTCTGGCTGGCTGTCTGGCTGTCTCTCTCTGTCTGTCTGTCTCTCTCTCTCCCTGTCTCTCTCTCTCTCTCCCTGTCTGTCTCTCTCTTTCAGTCTGTTTCCCTCTGTCTGTCTGTCTTTCTCTCTCTCTGTCTGTTTCTCTCTGTCTGTCTG
Organism: Pongo abelii; assembly: GCF_028885655.2. NCBI lineage: Eukaryota > Metazoa > Chordata > Mammalia > Primates > Hominidae > Pongo > Pongo abelii. The sequence continues at coordinate 3,602,556 of NC_071999.2, forward strand.
TCTGTTTCTCTCCGTCTCTCTGTCTCTTTCTTTCTCTCTGTCTCTCTGTCTGTCTCTGTCTCTCTCTCTCTCTCTCTGCCTGTCTGTTTTTCTCTCTCTCTCTCTGTCTCTCTCTCTCTGCCTGTCTGTCTGTCTCTCTCTCTCTCTCGCCTGTCCGTCTCTCTCTCTCTCTCTCTGCCTGTCTGTGTCTCTCTCTCTCTCTCTGTCTCTCTCTCTCTCTCTCTGCCTGTCTGTCTCTCTCTCTCTCTCTGCCTGTCTGTTTCTCTCTCTCTCTCTCCCTCCCTCCCTCCCCCTCTTTACCTGTCTCTCTCACTGTGTCTGCCTTCTGTCTTACTCCCTTTCTCTGCCTGTCTGTCTGTCGGTCTGTCTCTCTCTCTGTCTCTCTCTCCCTGTCTGTCTGTCTGTCTGTCTGTTTCTCTCCGTCTCTCTCTGTCTGTCTCTGTCTTTCTCTGTCTGTCTCTTTGTCTGTCTCTTTCTTTCTCTCTGTCTCTCTGTGTCTGTCTCTCTCTCTCTCTCTCTCACTGTGTCTGTCTTCTGTCTTAGTCTCTCTCTCTCCCTGTCTGTCTGTTTCTCTCTCTCTCTCTCTCTCTCTCTCTCTGTCTATCTTCTGTCTTATTGTCTTTCTCTGCCTGTCTGGCTGTCTGGCTGTCTGGCTGTCTCTCTCTGTCTGTCTCTCTCTTCTCTCTCTCTCCCTGTCTCTCTCTCTCCCTCCCCCTGTCTGTCTGTCTGTCTGTCTCTCTCTCTCTGTCTCTGTCTGTTTCTCTCTGTCTGTCTGTCTTTCTCTCTGTTTCTCTCTGTCTGTCTGTCTTTCTCTCTCTCTCTCTGTCTCTTTCTTTCTCTCTGTCTCTCTGTCTGTCTCTGTCTCTGTGTGTGTGTGTGTCTGCCTTCTGTCTAACTCTTACTCTCTTTCTCTGCCTGTCTGTCTGTCTCTCTCTGTCTCTCTCCCTTCCTGTCTCTGTTTCTCTCTCTTTCTGTTTCTCTCTGTCTCTGTCCATCTCTGTCTTTCTCTGTCTGTCTCTTTATCTGTCTCTCTCTCTTTCTGTCTTTCTCTCTTTCTGTATCGTTGTCTCTCTCCGTCTGTCTCTCTCTGTCTCTGTCTCTCTCTCTCTCTCTCTGTCTGGCTGTCTGGCTGTCTCTCTCCCTTCCTGTCTCTGTTTCTCTCTTTCTGTTTCTCTCTCTGTCTCTGTCCATCTCTGTCTTTCTCTGTCTGTCTCTTTATCTGTCTCTCTCTCTTTTTGTCTTTCTCTCTTTCTGTATCGTTGTCGCTCTCCATCTGTCTCTCTCTGTCTCTGTCTCTGTCTCTCTCTCTCTCTCTCTCTCTGTCTCGGTCTCTGTCTCTCGCTATCTCCCGCCCTCTCTTTTTTTTTTTTTTTTTTTTTTGCAAAATAAGCTCAAGCACATCTAATCTAATCCATTACCAAGGCCTGAATTCGTAACTTCTGACATCCCAGATTTCCTCTCCCTACAGAATGCTGTACAGAACCGGCGAGTTGATTTCTGGACTTGGATACCTCATAGGTACTACATATGAATAAAGATCCAACCCTCAAATCTGGGGTTGCTTCTCCCTCGACTGTCTCGAAAAATCGTACCTCTGTTCACCTAGGACGCTGGGATGGTTTTCTCAATGTGCATCTGCCCGTGTCCTGCGTGACCTGTGACCGAGCCCTGCCCGTTGGGTCTCAAATATGTATCCGCAAACACTTCTCTCCATTTCCACAAGTACCCACGGCCCCTTGTGGAACCACTGGCTCTTCGAAAAAAATCCCAGAAGTGGTTTTGGCTTTTTGGCTAGGAGGCCTAAGGCCTGCTGAGAACTTCCCTGTCCGGGATCCTGTGTGAACAAAAGTGTCTCTGCTGGGAGCTGGGACCCTCGGGACCATGCTTGCTGGCGCTGGATGAGTCTCTGGAAGGACGCACGGGACTCCGCAAAGCTGGCCTGTCCCACCGAGGTCAAATGGATACCTCTGCGTCGGCCCGAGGCCTCCAACGTACATCACCGTCACCAACCGTCACCGTCAGCATCCTTGTGAGCCTGGCCAAGGCCCCGACTCCGGGGAGACTCTTGGGAGCCCGGCCTTCATCGGCTACAGTCCAAAGGGATGGTGACTCCACCCACAAGGTCCCCACTGAACTGCGAAGACGTGGAGCGTAGGTCAGAGAGGGGACTAGGAGGGGAGACGTCCTGACAGGCGATGAGTTCCCTAGGCTCTGGCCACCCCACCCACGTCCCACGTCCCACATCCCAAGTCCCGGGCACCCACGGGACACCGCCGCTTTATCCCCTCCTCTGTCCACAGCCGGCCCCACCCCACCAAGCAACCCACGCACACACGCTGGAGGTTACAAAACCACACGGTGTGAACAGAGCCTGACGGAGCGAGAGCCCATTTCACGAGGTGGGGGGGTGGGGGTGGGGGTGGGGCTGGGGTGGGGGTTGCGGGGTCTGCAGAGAGCCCGAGTCTCCCTCTCGGGTGGCTGACAGGCTCGAAATGAATATCGCTTCTTGGGCGGAGGGGCTTCCTTAGGCCATCACCGCTTGCCTGCAGCGGGACTACCTCTCACACCCTCCCTTGAGGCCACAAAATAGATTCCACCCCACCCCTCGACGTTTCCTCCGGGGGCCGGATGTATCCTGTTCGAGAGACCTGAGCCTGACGGGTTGAATGAAACACCTTTATTGGCTTTGTGTGTTTGTTTGTTTCTGAGATGGAGTCTTGCTCTGTCCCCCATGCTGGAGTGCAGTGGCGTGATCTCAGCTCACGGCAACCTCTGCCTCCTGGGTTCCAGTCATTCTCCTGCACTTGAACCAGAGAGACTGCCACCGTGGCCGGCTCATTTTTTTCTTTTTAGTAGACACGGGGTTTCGCCCTCTTTCATTGGTTTTCACTGCAGATTCTAGATTCCAGCCACACCTCCTCGTTCTGTGCCACAGAAAGACTTTTTTTTTTTTTTTCTTAAAAGCACAACATATCTGCTTGATTTGAGTGGCTTCCTATATCATTATCATTGTGTTAGAGATGAAGAAAAGGTATTAAACACCGTGCTAGTGATAGTCAAAGTGAAAACAAAAGAACAGCTATCTATCTATTTTGTAGTTAGAATAAAGTGGCTCAGTATTGAGAGCTACCTAAATATGTCAGCATTGAAACTCTTCCTAGTAAAAGCTTGCCGATCTGAATAATCCTCCTTTAAACACAATTTTTGATACGGTTAAGTTTTTTTAAGAATGCGACTCCTGCGAAATAGCTGAACGGACGATACACATTTAAAAAGCAAACGACACAAGGATCAACCAGACTTGGGAAAAAATCAAAAAACAACACAAGTCTCATGAAGAACTGAGTTCTTAAAATGTCACGGAGAACACGGCCGTCGGAAGAGAAGGCAGTATCGGCAAGTTGATTGTTACATTGGTCAGCGATAGCTAGCACTATTATGTTTTTGGCCATCTTTCAGGAGATGTAACTACTACAGCAGAATGAGATATCACCCACTAAACAACATAGTCACAAATCAAAAAATGTTTTAGTAATCTAATGCTTCAGATTCAGAAGCAAGTCCAATGAAAAAACTCCACTGCTGTAACAATTAACCCACCCCAAAGATAACCGTATCTGACAAGAAAACGACCACAGGCTTATGACTTCAGAATTATACTTTCTCTTGATATTCATTTATGTATTTATTTATTTTTTTTATTTTCTTTTCTTGAGGGGGCGTCTCGCTCTGTCGCCCAGCGTGGAGCGCAATGGCGTGATCTCGGCTGACTGCAACCTCCACCTCTCCGGGTTCAAGAGATTCTCCCGCCTCAGCCTCCCGAGTAGCTGGGACCACAGGCGCCCACCACCACGCCCAGCTAATTTTTCTACTTTTAATAGAGGCGGGGTTTCACCATGTTGGCCGGGATGGTCTCGATCCCTTGACCTTGTGACCCGCCCGCCTCGGCCTCCCAGAGTGCCGGGATGACAGGCGTGAGCCACCGCGCCCGGCCTTCTCTTGAGGTTTTAACTATTAAGTCAGCCCAGAAAAATACAATAAATGTCAACAGTCAGTATGGTGTTGAGGCGGAAGTAGGACCACGCTTTTTCATATCTTATTCAGTTGATAACCATACGACCCAGGTAGACATTTCCTGTGTGTCTACTGACACACAAGCACAGAACAGTGAAACAGAGAGACCGCTGAATAAAAGGGGACGCTCAGTTCTTCATAGTAACGCCATAGACTGGAACACTGTCACAAAGCAGCAGCTAGTGAATCGTTTCCATATTTTTTTCTATTATCCAATAAGTGAATGATGCTATTCCCTTCCAATCTCCCAAGCCCTTTTTGTCCCCATCACCGCTGCGGTGCTCGAACAAAAAGTAACAAATCAAGTAACAAAACTAAAGAAACACACACACACACACACACACACACACACACACACACACACACCCCCCCCCTAAAGACAACTACGGTATCTGCAAAAGTCTGGTAGAAGACAGAAACTGTTGAGTATAAGGATCTGGTATTCTATTATCATGAGTTCATTTAAGAGTTTGTTCAAGACATACATTTCATAAGAAAACATCTTAGTTAGAAGTTATTGACCAGCGTGTACCATCCCTAAGTATTCGTCACCAAATTCATGACAATAAAGAGCTATCTAACAAGAAAAATTAGCGAGTACCGGCACCATCCGTAAGACTTTGTCTTTACGCTTCCTGACCACTCACCATGCATTGCAATGTCTAGGACTGACTCTGATAGCATTTCGAAATCAAGCTAAGGCTTTGTCCAATTCTTCAGTGAAGACACACTCACGCCCTAAGACGGTATAGGCGTAAGCATCATTTGGATCCACCTCGATAGTTCTCTGGAAGAATTTAATGGCAATATCCTGTTCCCGTTGCAGACTGCAACGGGTCCCTGCAGCACACCAGGCCTCTGGCTGGAGAACTTTTATCCATGTCTGTGAAGTCTTTTGACAGAACTGAAAGAGCAACATCTTTCGGAGGATGCCAAAGTGTTGTAGTGTAGATCTCCATGCCTTCGACTCTATAATTCTCCCTCCTTCTAACCTCTGAGAATATTCTTTCAGGTCGCATGGACTCTGAAAGTTGAAAACGGGCCCTTCCAATTTGGCGCAGTACCCAACCGGTATTGTTGTCTTTATGCTTCCTGACCACTTACCATGCATTGCAATGTCTAGGACTGACTCTGAGAGCATTTCGAAATCAAGCTAAGGCTTTGTCCAATTCTTCAGTGAAGACACACTCACGCCCTAAGACGGTATAGGCGTAAGCATCATTTGGATCCACTTCGATAGTTCTCTGGAAGAATTTAATGGCAATATCCTGTTCCCGTTGCAGACTGCAACGGGTCCCTGCAGCACACCAGGCCTCTGGCTGGAGAACTTTTATCCATGTCTGTGAAGTCTTTCGACAGAACTGAAAGAGCAACATCTTTTGGAGGATGCCAAAGTGTTGTAGTGTAGATCTCCATGCCTTCCACTCTATAATTCTCCCTCCTTCTAACCTCTGAGAATATTCTTTCAGGTCGCACGGACTCTGAAAGTTGAAAACGGGCCCTTCCAATTTGGCGCAGTACCCAACCGGTATTCTAGTGGTGAGAAGGTAGATGGCTCAAAATATGGATAGCTTCTTTGCGGTGGTAAGAACACAAAGCTAAATAACCTTTCCCCCTTTCACGAAGAAGGCTCATCACGCCTTCTGCTGCTGCTTTTTGTAGATGAAAAGCCTGAATCTGAGGTGTGATTGCGGCTCTTTTCTCTTCTGAAACGATGGAAGAGTCCAGTTTTGTCATTTCCAGGCTATCGTTTATGTTAGGTTGTGGTGTACCTCCATTATTAGTTCTACTTTTTGTTTTTCTGCTTGGGATTTCAGGTGGAAACTTCATTTTAAATTTTTTCCTATTATCCTTGGTTGTGGAGCTGTCACTAGTCAAGAGTCGCGAATTTCTTTGAGGTCGTGCATTTGGGGGAGACGCCATAGTGGGGCTCAACACCTGAGGCGTTCCACTCGTTTGTGGACCAGAACTTTGTGTTTTTGCAAGAATTGGAGTGACCTTTCGGCTGATTCCCCTCTGCGAGAAGACAGACTGTGTTCCGGTTTGGCCGATTCTGGCAACAGACTTTTTTGAAGGGGCTCCGGTGGGTGGCACGTCAATTACAGAAGGTGTCTCAAAGCGGTGTAGTTTTGTAAATAGGATCCATCTCCGGGACCCGAGGTTTCTACTGGCAAAGTCCCAACACTTGGGGTGAATGGACCAACAGCTGCTGGCCCTCCTAATAAACTTCGACCGGTGTTTGGTTCATTTTGCACCTGTTTAGATCACATGGAAGTTCCCGTTCCCAGTGGGACAGTATCAGGTGAAATGACAGCTGAATCCATAGAAGACACTGGGGAATCTGTATTCAAGGAGTACTTTGAATTGGAAGATTCTAAACTCAATCTGTTTAATTCAATGGTGTCCTGGGGTGTTTCCGTAAGAACGGTCTCAGGCTGTCTGTGACATAAGCTAGGACGAGGTACTTGTGTGGGGCAACACTTGGACAGACAGTTGCCAAAGTTCTGTAAAGATGTGAATGGAAGTGTTTGGTCAGGATCTTGCTTTTTCACCTACTTCACATAATGATTCAAAGGGATACCAGAGGAAAGGATTTCAACTAAGGCCCTGTTGGTCACATTCGGATCCTTTGGCAAGCCGATCTGTCTTGCGATATGCGTGTCCCGGCAATGAGAGAGTAAAGCGAGCTGAATCACCAGACTCAGTAAAAATATCGTCATGGCTTTTCTGCTTAGGAAACACTCCACCCGATAAGATGTGTTCCCCTTCTGCAAGCTTGCTGAGATCCACGCAACATTTTGCAAGCCGGTATTTGCATGGCGGTGCAGTACCACTGTGTCCTTTCCAGAGTCTATATGCTTTATAGGCCTTTCCTGAGGGGTAAGGACAGGTCACCAGTGAAAACAAGGCTTCTTCTGAGTGTACTTCTGCATAAAGGCGTTCTGCGAGGAAAACCGCATCTCGGTAAGCGCAGCGGTTTAGTGCTTGCCATAGAGCAGCCTGGACGGGTTCCTGCAGCACCGTCATCCTCGAGGCTCAGGCCCACTTTCTGCAGTGCCTCAGGCATCCCCCCACCCCACACCGCCCGCACCCCACCGCCACCCCACTCCCGTAGCGGCTATGGCCCGGCCAGGCCAGCCCCGGCTCGTTTAAAGTCACCAGCGGGACCGTTCCCGGGGGATGGGGGAGGCCGAGCCCGAATGACTTCTCTATCCTGCCGACTCTGGAAAGCCCGGCCCCTTGTGATCCATTGCAAACCGAGAGTCACCTCGTGTTTGGAACACGGATCCGCTCCCAAGTTCAGTGGGGGGATGTGAGGGATGTGGCATGTAGGACGAAGGACTCTCTTCCTTTTGATTCGGTCTGCACAGCGGGGCCTAGGGCTGGAGCTCTCTCCGTGCGGACCGCTGACTCCCTCTACCTTGGGTTCCATCGGCCCCACCCTGGAACACGGGCCTCGGCAGATTCTGGCCCTTCCTGGCCCTTAAGTCGCTGTCAGAAACCCCATCTCGTGCTCGGATGCCCTCGAATGACTGTGGCTCGCACCTCTCTGGAAACATTGGCGATCTCTCCTCTACGCGCGGCCACCTGAAACCACAGGCGCTCGGGACACTCGTGCTTTCAGGAGAGAATGCTGAGAGTCTCTTGCTGACTCTCTCTTGACTTGAGTTCTTCATGGGTGTGTGGTGAGGACGTAGTGAGACCAGACGTATTAACTCAGGCCGGGTGCTGGTGGCTCACGCCTGTAACCCCAACGCTTTGGGAGGCCGAGGCCGTAGGATCCCTTGAGGAATCGCCTAACCCTGGGGAGGTTGAGGCTGCAGTGAGCGAGCCATAATGGTGTCACTGTGCTCCAGTCTGGGCGAAAGACAGAGTGAGGCCCTGTCACAGGCAGGCAGGCAGGGAGGCAGGCAGGCAGGCAGGCAGGCAGGCAGGCAGGCAGGCAGGCTGGCAGGCAACAGTTGTACTATGTTCTTCTCAGGGCAGGAAGCAGAAATAACAGAATACAGCACTTCATTTTTTTTTTCCTTGGGACGGAGTCTCACTCTTGGTGCCCACGCTGGAGTGCAGTGGCACCATCTCGGCTCACCGCAACCTCCACCTGCCGTGTTCAAGCGATTCTCCTGCCTCAGCCTCCTGAGAGTAGCTGGGATTACAGGCATGGGCCACCACACCCGGCTGATTTTGTATTGTTAGTAGAGACGGCATTTCTCCATGTGGGTCAGGCTGGTCTCGAACTGGCGACCCCAGGTGATCTCCCCACCTCGGCCTCCCAAAGTGCTGGGATGGCAGGCGTGAGCCATCGCGCCCGGCCGGCTACACTTTTTTATTTTTATTTTTTTTTAGTTTTCAATTTTAATGTATTTATTTATTTGCTATTCTTTATTCATTCATTCATTCATTCATTTATTCATTTATTTATTTATTTATTTATTTATTTATTTATTTATTTATTTTCGAGACAGACTCTCGCTCTGTTGCCCAGGCTGGAGGGCAGCGGCGCGATCTCGGCTCACGGCAAGCTCTGCCTCCCGGTTTCACGCCATTCTCCTGCCTCAGCCTCCCGAGTAGCTGGGACTACAGGCGCCCGCCACCGTACCTGGCTACTTTTTTGTATTTTGAGTAGAGATGGGTATTCACTGTGGTAGCCAGGATGGTCTCGATCTCCTGACCCCGTGATCCGTCCGCCTCGGCCTCCCACAGTGCTGGGATGACAGGCGTGAGCCACCGCCCCCGGCCTATTTATCTATTTATTAACTTTGAGTCCAGGTTATGGAACCAGTTAGTTTTTGTATTTTTGTTTGAGACGAGGTCTCACCATGTTGCCAAGGCTTGGATCGAAGGATCCACCTGCGCTCGGCCTCCCAAGAGTGCGGGGATGACAGGCACGAGCCTACCGCGCCCAGACCCCCGCCTCCGCCCCCCCCCCCCCCGCTTGTCTTCCCGATAGTTTCAGGGCAGAGTGTTTGGCTTTGGCTGGCCTGCTTAAATTCATTCTAAATAGAAATTTGGGACGTCATCTTCTGGCCTCATGGACTGTGAGCTGAGGAGTCCCCTGGTCTGTGTATCACAGGACGGGACACGAAAGGAGGAGAAAAATCGTAGCGTTCGAAATAGGTAATTTTGTGATACAGAAATACACGGATTCACCCAAAACACAGAAACCAGTCTTTTAGAAATTGCCTTAGTCCTGGTGTCTGTGCCGGTGATTCTTTTCGGTTTGGACCTTGACTGAGAGAATTCCCAGTCGGTCTCTCGTCTCTGGACGGAAGTTCCAGATGATCCGATGGGTGGGGACTTAGGCTGTGTCCCCCCAGGGGCCCTGGTCGATTAGTTGTGGGGAATCGCCTCCATCCTTCCCCGCACATCCTTCCCCGCCCCCCCCAAGGGGATCCCAATTCATTCCGGGCTGACACTCTCATTGGCAGACGTCGGGCATCACCTAGCGGCCACTGTTGCTCTGAAAACGGAGGCCTCGCAGAGGAAGGAAGCACCAGGCCGCCTGCGCACAGCCTGGGGCAAC
>NC_071999.2:3617153-3619653 GCF_028885655.2 Pongo abelii
GGCCCCTTGCCTCTCCTCCGTCCGCCTGCCGGTGGTGCGTTGGGAAGGCGTGGGGTGCGGAACCCGGCCTGACCTGGCTGTCCCGTCCCCGCTCTCCGCTTCGCGGGGTGGGTCGGCGGGGTCCTCTGACGCGGCGGGCATCCCTCGCTCTCGCCTCCCGCGGTCGTCGACTTGCGGGCGGGCCCACTCCGCGGCGGTGGGGGTGCCGTCCCGCCGGCCCGTCGTGCTGCCCTCTCGGGGGGTTTCGCGCGAGCGTTGGCTCCGCCCGGGCCTTTGCGGTGCTCCTGGAGCGCTCCGGGTTGTCCCTGAGGTGCCCGAGGCCGAGCGGTGGTGTGTCGCTCCCACCCCCGGCGTCCCCTCCTCCGGTGTCCGCGCGTGGGTCCCGAGGGGAGCCCGTCGGCGTGGGGTTCGAGGCGGTCGAGTGAGATGAGATGCGCGCCCCTCCCGCGCGGGGAAGGGCGCCGCCTGGTCCGGCGAGCGCACGTCCCGTGCTCCCCTCTGGTGGGTGCGCGAGGGCCGTGTGAGCGATCGCGGCGGGCTCGGGCCGGTGACGCGTGCGCCGGCCGGCCGCCGAGGGGCTGCCGTTCTGCCTCCGACCGGTCGCGTGCGTGGCTTTGCCTCGGAAGCGACGCAGGAGGCGGGTGGACGGGGGGGGCCTTGTGAGCCTGCCGGGCCCCCGCCCTGACCGCGAACGCTCGAGGTCGCCGCAGGCGCGCTTCTCCTCGTACCGCAGGCCCCCTCCCTTCCCCGGGCGTCCCCGAGCGCCTCTGCGGGCCCCACGAGGGGCGACTGGCGGGTGGGGAGTGTGACCCACCCTCGGTGAGAAAGCCTTCTCTAGCGATCTGAGAGAGGTGTGCCTTGGGGTGCCGGATCTCCCGGCCTGCCGCCTCTGTCTCCTTCTGCCTTTACGGTAGCGCTGTCGTAGCGACTCGCGCGCAGAGGACCCTCCTCCTTTTCCCCCTCGACGGGTTGAGGTTGGGGAGAGCGAGGGTTCCGCCGGCCACCGCGGTGGTGGCCGAGCGCGGCTCGTCGCCTGCAGTGTGGCCCGCGCCTCCCCCTTCCGAGTCGGGGGAGGATCCCGCCGGGCCGGGCCCGGCGTCCCAGCGGGTTGGGACGCGGCCGCCGCGAGCGGTGGGTGTGCACGGCCTTCCGTCCGGCGCGTGACCCCCACCTCGGCCGCGAGTCGGCTCTCCGCCCGCTCCCGTGCCGAGTCGCGAGCGGTGCCGACGACCGCGTGCGCGTGGGCGCGGGGTTGGGCCGCCTGGTCCCGGGAAAGCGTCCCACGCTTGGGGACGCGCCGGTCTCCCGGAGCCGGGACCGGGTCGGAGGCTGGACGAGAATGACGAGCGATGGATGCGGCCCTGGCGTCGGGTTGGTGGCTGTGGTCGCTTCGGGGCCCCCGGTGGCGGGACCCGGGGCTCGTGAGGCGGGTCTCGGTGGGTGCCGAGGGCCGTCCGGCGTCCCAGGCGGGGCGCCGCGGGCGCGCTCTCGTGTCGGTGGCGGTGGGATCCCGCGGCCGTGTTTTCCTGGTGGCCCGGCCGTGCCCGAGGTTTCTCCCGCCGAGCCGCCGCTCTGCGGGCTCCCGGGTGCCCTCGCCCTCGCGTTCCCCGGCCCTTGGCTCTCTGTGCCCCCCTTCCCCGCCCGCCGCCCGCCGATCCTCTCCCCTCCCCGAGCGGCTCGCCGGCTCGACGTCGGTGGTGGCCTCGTCTGGGACCGAACCCGGCACCGCCTCGGGGGGCGCCGCCGCCGGCCGCTGGTCGGCCCGGTGTCCCCGTCCCCCGGCGTGCGCCTTCGGGACCGGGTCGGCGGCCCCCCCGGCGTTGGGCCCCGGTGGGCTCCCGGAGAGAGGTTTTTTGAGGGGTCGGCCTGTGGCGCGTGAGGGGGAGAGAGGGTTCCGGGGGGCTGGCCGCGACTGCGGCGGCGGTGTGGGGGAGCCGCGCGGATCGCCGAAGTTCGAGTCGGCCGCTCCGGGTGCCGCGCGGGGGCCGCCTTCGCGCTCGGAGGCTGCGGGCGGTGAGACCCCCCGCGTGTGTCCCGGCCGCGGTCGGCTGCGCCCGAGGGGTCCCGCGGCGTCCCCTTCCCCGCCGGCCGCCTTTCTCGAGCCTTCTCCTTCGCCTCGGCCTCGCCCGGGGTCTCGTCGTCTTCTCCCGGCCCGGTCTTCCGAATCGGTCCGGCGCGCCCCCGGGTGCGCCTCGCTTCCCGGGCCTGCCGCGGCCCTTCCCCGAGGCGTCCGTCCCGGGCGTCGGCGTCGGGGAGAGCCCGTCCTCCCCGCGTGGCGTTGCCCCGTTCGGCGCGCGCGTGCGCCCGAGCGCGGCCCGGTGGTCCCTCCCGGACAGGCGTCGGTGCGACGTGTGGCGCGGGTCGACCTCCGCCTCGCCGGTCGCTCGCCCCTTTCCCCGGGTCGGGGGGGGGGCCCGGGCCGGGGCCTCGGCCCCGGTCGCGGTCCCTCGTCCCGGGCGGGGGCGGGCGCGCCGGCCGGCTTCGGTCGCCCTCCCTCGGC
>NC_071999.2:3632153-3652153 GCF_028885655.2 Pongo abelii
CTTTCCTTCTTCCTTCTTTCTGGAGACGGAATCTCGCTCTGTCGCCCAGGCTGGAGCTGGAGCGCGGTGGTGCCTCCTCGGCTCGGCGCCGCCGCTGCCTCCAGGGCTCTCGAGCGAACAGCAGTTTTTGTATTTTGAGCGAAGACGGAATTTCACCATATTGGCCGGGCTGGTCTCGAACTCCTGACCTAGCGATTCCCCCCACCCCTCCCCCTCCCCCTCCCCCGCCTCCGCCTCCCAAAGCGTGCCGGGAGTACGGGTGTCGGCCACCGCGCCCGGCCGATTCCTTCTTGTTTTCAATCTTCTTTTCTGCACGCTGCTGTGTGTGAGCATACGTATATCTATCTAGATAGATAGACACATAGATATGGACACACGGACACGTACCTACACCGACGAAAATAATCTAGTGATAAAACTAGACATTTCCATCATTCACACATGTGTATAGGATAGATGTTAATTTTAATGGATGAACGTGTATGACGTAAACACCCATGTCATTTACATATACCCGTATATGTATATCCTTCGTTTATTATGGATTAACAATGTTCGTGTATTTATTTTCTTTTCTTTTGGGGCCTGCCTGATCTTCTCACTCTGGGCTCTGGTGACCTCAGGCTCCCAAGTAGCTGGGATGGGACTACAGGGATCTCTTAAGCCCGGGAGGCAGAGGCGAACGTGGGCTGTGATCGCGCGCCTCCACTCCACCTGGGCTGGGCTGGGCTGGAGAGAAAACGGTGGATTGTCATCTTCATTACCTTACCTTTTAGCTTTATTCGTACCCTCTTATTTGCTTCTTTATTCTCATGGGTTATTCTAGGTCATTGTCATGTTCATCGTTTGCTTGCTTGTTTCATTGGTTTCCTTCCTTCCCTGCCTTCCCGGCGGGGTCTTCCTCTGCCTCCGTCGCCCGGGATCACCCCAGCCTCGACGATTTCGACCGACCGTCCGACCGAGCGGCCGTCCCGCGTCTCATCCCTCCCGTCCCCGTTCCCTGGGACTACGGGTGTGCACCACCACACCGGGTGACTTTTATGTTCTTCCTCATGTCTCACGTTTTCCGTAGGTAGGGAGGCAGGTATCTGTGTATGTGTGGATGTGAGTGAGATGGGGTCTGGGGTTCTGTCGTGTGGCCCGGGCTGGTCTCGGACTCCTGTTCTCGAGCGATCCGCCTGCCTGCCTCGGCCGCCCGCGCTGCTGCTGTGACAGGCGTGAGACGCTGCACCTGGCTCATTCTATAGTTCCCTGCCTGCCTGCCTGCCTGCCTGCCTGCCTGCCTGCCTGCCTGCCTGCTTGCCTGTCTGTCTGTCGATCGTCTTCTTTTTAGTACGGGTGTGCTCTCGCTTTGTTGTCCACGCTCTGGGCACACGTGATCGCTTTTTAAACTTCTATGATTATTATTATTGCAGGTGTCGTCTCACACGTCGAGGTGATCTCAAACGTCTACGCTCCGGCCATCCTTCCACGTCGGCCTCCCGGAGTGCTGGGATGACACGCGTGGGCACGGTACGCTCTGGTCGTATTTCTCGTGGGTCGGTTCTTTCCGTTTTACGCACGCGGAATGCGAACAGATAAAATTTTGAGACGCGTCTCACCGATCTCTCCCCTCCCCCTCCCCCTCCCCCTCCCCCTCCCCCTCCCCCTCCCCCTCCCCCTCCAGACGGAGTTTCACTCTTGTCGCCCAGGGTGGACTACGATGGCGTGATCTCGGCTCGCTGCGACCTCCGCCTCCCGGGTTCGAGTGATCCTCCTGCCTTGGCCTTCCTGAGGAGCTGGAATGACGGTGAAGCGCCATCGTGCCCGGCTGACTTTTATATTTTTAGTACGGATGGGGTTTCTCCGTCTTGGTCAGCCTGGTCTTGAGCTTCCGACCGTTGGACGATTTTAACTTTCTTGGTGGTTGCTTTTCTTTTTCTTTTTTTCTTTTCTTTTCTTTCCTTCTCCTCCCCCCACCCACTCCCCCTGTCCTCCTCGTCCTCCTCGGCCTCGTCCTCCTCCTCCTCCTCCTTTTTCATCTCTTTCAGCTGGGCTCTCCTACTTGTGTTGCTCAGTTGCTCACGCTGGTCTCCAACTCCTGCCCTTGACGCTTCTCCCCTCACACCCACCGTCTGGTTGTTGAGATGCGCACCTCTTGTAAAATGGAAAAGATGAAAAAAATAAAGACGGAGGTGAAAAGCACGGAGTGAACGTGTCTCTTGCCGTCTCCCGGGGTGTCCCTTGGACCCCGAGAGACGGAGGGAGCTTGGCTGAGTGGGTTTTCGTGGCTGAATCCTCCCGAGGGCCTCCTTCCCTCTCCCCCTTGTCCCCGCTTCTCCCCCGGCCGAGGCTCCCGCCGCCGCCGCCGTGGCGTTTTCCGTAGGAGAGCTGTGGGAGAGGACCGACGCGGCTTCCGGATCTAGATCCCGCCGGACGTCTCTGGCTCGGCGTCCCCCGCCGGCTACCTGCCGCCTTCCGGGGAGCTCTGAGGCGCGTGCCCCCAGCCCCCGTCACGTCCCGCTACCCTCCCCCGGCTGGCCTTTGCCGGGAGACCCCGGGGGAACCGCGTGGACGCTGCTTTCCGACCCTCCGGCGAACACTTCCGCCGGATGCCCCGGGTTGGCCGGATGGGATGAGACTGGACCGCTCCGGACCGTGCTGTTCTTGGGGGTGGGTTGTCGTACAGGGTGGACCGGCGGCCCCGGCGTTGGAAAGGGTGCGCGGGGGTGGAGCTGTCACGTGGGATGCCCTCCTTCCCCTCGGCCTGCCTTCGGCTTCCTCGGGCGTGAAGACGACTTCCCGTCACGACCACTTTTCTCCCCTTTCTCCACCACACGGATGAGACGCATGAGAGGGAGAAACAGCTCCATAGATACTGCTGACCTTCATTTGTGGAATCCTCAGTCACCTACACACAGACAGGTGACTACACGGGGACCCAAATCGGACACCGTTTCCGGGTCCTCATGGTGGGATTCGTCGGTCTCTCTCTCTCTCTCTCTCTCTCTCTCTCTCTCTCTCTCTCTCTCTCTCTCTCTCTGTCACACACACACACACGATTTCCGTATCTAGTTCACAAAGCACACTCACTTACCCTTTCCCCGGTACGCAGGCTGAGTGAAACTCACCCCGCCCTCCACCCGTCGGCTGACGAAACCCCTTCTCTATGATGTATGAACGAGACGGTCTGGGCCGGGCACGGTAGCTCACGCCTGTCACTCCGGCACTTTGGGAGGCCGAGGCGGCTGGATCGCTTCAGGCCGGGAGTTCCAGACCGACCGCGCTGGCCGACGCGGCGAAACCCCGTCTCTCTGAAAAATAGAACGGTGAGCCGGGCCTGGTGGCCTGGGCTTGGGATCACGACTGCTCGGGAGACTGGGGCGGGCGAGTGGCTCCGACCGGGGAGGCCGAGGTGGCGATGAGCTGAGATCGTGCCACGGCGATCCGGCCTGGATGACGCAGCGAGACCCTGTCTCGATAGAATCGTAATATTATTAGAAGGTGACTTGTGCCTGGTGATGGCCGCCTGTCGTCGCGGCTGAGAGGCTGCGATGAGGAGAAGATCGCTTGAGGCCCCGCGGGTCGAGGCTTCGGTCGGTCGGCCGTGACCCGCTGTATCCTGGGCGGTCACCGGTCGAGGACATAGGCCCCCTCCCCGTTTTCCTTTCTTTTCTTCCCTTCTCTTTTCTTCTCTTTTCTTCTTTCTTTCTTTCTTCTTTTTCCTTTCCTTCTTCCCCTCTTTCTTTCATGCCTTACTGCCTTCCTGCCTTTCTTCTTTCCTCCCTTACTCCCTTCCTCCCTTCCTTCTTTCCTCCCGCCTCGGCCTCCCAAAGTGCTGGGATGACTGGCGTGAGGCACCGTGCGTGCTTGGCCTAAAGAGACACCCTTTGAGAGTGAGACACGGGGAGCGCCTCCCGGTGATCTGATGGACTGATTGATTTAGAGACGGCATCTCACTCTGTCACCCCGGCAGTGGTGCCGTCGTAGCTCACTCACTGCAGCGTGGACGTTCCTGCACTCGAGCGATCCTTCCGCCTCAGCCTCCAGAGTACGGTACCCGGGACCACGGGCACGCGCCACTGTCCCCGGACCGTTTTTTTTTCCCCCCCACCCCGAGACAGAGTTTCGCTCTGGTTGCCTAGACTGCGGTGCGGTGGCGCGATCTTGGCTCGCCGCAACCTCTGCCTCCCGGGTTCGAGCGATTCTCCCGCGTCGGCCTCCCGAGTAGCTGGGATGGCGGGCGGGCGCCGCCACGTCTGGCTGATGTGGTATTTTTCGTGGAGGCGGGGCTTCTCCGTGTGGCTCGGGCTGGACTCGAACTCCCGACCTCGGGTGATCGATCCGCCCTTCCCGGCCTCCCGAAGTGCTGGGATGACGGGCGTGAGCCACCGCGCCCGGCCTTCATTTTTCAATGTTTTTCCACGGACGGGGTCTCCTCGTTTTGTTGCCACCCTCCTGACCCGGCGTCTCAGAGTGCTGGCGTGACGGGCGTGAGCCACTGCGCCTGGACTCCGGGGAGTGATTCACGACCACGACCGCTGGACTGATTCTTTCTTTCTTTCTTTCTTTCTTTTCTTTTCTTTTCTTTCTTTTCTTTCTTTCTTTCTTTCTTTCTTTCTTTCTTTCTTTCTTTCTCTCTCTCTCTCTCTCTCTCTCTCTCTCTTTCTTTCTTTCTTTCTTTCTTTCTTTCTTTCTTTCTTTCTTTCTTCCTTTCTTTCTTCCTTTCTTTCTTTCTTATTTATGGATGGATGAATTCTTTTAGTATTGATTTGTGTATTTCTTTTCAGACGGAGTCTCGCTCTGGGCGAGGAGAGGCGAGGCGCATCGCTTTGGAAGCCGCGGCACCGCCTTCTGAAGCCCCATTCATATGCACAGAGCCCTATTCCCTTCCTGGAGTTGGAGCTGATGCCTTCCATAGCCTTGGGCTTCTCTCCATTTAGAAGCTTTGACAGGCGCAACCCCACCCAGAGGCTGGCTGCGGCTGAGGATTCCTGGGTGTGCTGGGGCTGGAAAGTGGGTCCCCTATTTTGGATACCTCGGCCGAGACATCCCCGGGCCCCCATCGCTTGCTCACCCTTTGAGATCCCCAGCCTCCGCCACCTTGCAGGCTCACCTCTTACTTTCATTTCTGTCTTTCTTCCTTTCTTGCGTTGGAGGAGGGGGTGCGGGAATGAGGGGGTGTGGGGGGGTGGGGGTGCGGGGTGGGGACGGAGGGGAGCGTCCTAAGGGTCCATTTAGTGTCATGCCTCTTTCACCACCACCACCACCGAAGATGAAAACAACCGTCGGCTAAATACCGCCTGTTCTCATCTACAACTGGGAACTCATAGATGAGAGTTCTTGCGTGGGCAGAACGAGGGGGACCGGAGACGCGGGAGCCTACTTCAGGGAGGAGGGGTGGAAGGAGAGACAGCTTCGGGAAAAAAACAAAACACGAAAACTACCGGACACGGCGCTGAGTATCCGGGTGATGAAATCATCTGCACACTGAACACTGAACCCCCCCCCCACCCCGTCACAAGTTTAAGTTTACCTATGACATAACACTCTTGCACATGTGTCTTCGAACAAGAAATAAAAGTTAGAGGGGAGAGGAGGAGAGGAGGAGAGGAGGAGAGGAGGAGAGGAGGAGAGAGAGAGAGAGAGAGAGAGAGAGAGAGAGAGAGAGAGAGAGAGAGAGAGAGATTGAGAGAGAGAGAGAGATTGAGAGAGAGAGAGAGAGAGATTGAGAGAGAGAGAGAGAGAGAGAGATTGAGAGAGAGAGAGACAGAGAGAGAGAGAGACAGAGAGAGAGAGAGAGAGAGAGAGAGAGACAGAGATAAAACGAAACACCCGAAACACTAACGTTCACTGACAGTGCAGCATTTGGGCCTGTTCTTTTTTTTTTTTTCTTCTTTTCTTTTTTTCGGACTGAGTCTCTCTCGCTCGGTCACCGAGGCTGCGGTGCAGTGGCGCTCTCTCGGCTCACTGAAACCTCTGCTTCCCGGCTTCCAGTGATTCTTCTTCGGTAGCTGGGATTACAGGCGCGCACCGCCACGGCCGGCTGATATTTCTATTTTTTGTAGACGTGGGGTTTCTCCGTGTTGGCCACGCTGGTATCGAACCCCTGACCTCAAAGGATCCGCCTTCCCGGGCCTCCCGAAGTGCTGGGACGACAGGCCTGAGCCGCCGGGATTTCAGCCTTTCAAAGCGTGGGCCCTGCCACCTTTCGCTGCGGCCCTGACGCTCAGAATGACGTGTCCTCTCTCCCATAGGTGGACTCCTTGAGTCCCCTATGCCGTTGCACTCTAGCCTGGGCGGCGAGAGCGAAACTCCGTCCCCCCCACCTCCCCACGCAAAAAGTAAATACATACATAAAGAGATAAGTAAGTAAGTACATCGATAAAATCTCTACACATCACCTAGAAGTGTGTGTTCCCCTTGAGTGATTTCTGAGAAATGGCACTGTACGCTGAACGCGGTGGCTCACGTCTGTCCTCCCGAGGTCAGGAGCTCCAGACCAGCCTGGCCAACGTGGTTACACCCCGTCTCTACTGATAACGCGATACTGAGTAGGCCACGGTGGGGCGGGCACCTGTCGTCCCAGCTACTCGGGAGGCTGAGGCGGAAGGAGGAGTCGCTTGAACCTGGCAGGCAGAGGTTGCGGTGACCCGAGATCGCGCCACTGTGCTACAGCCTGAGCGACAGAGTGAGACTCGTTCTCCAAATAAATAAATAAATAAATAAATAAATAAATAAATAAATGAGTAAATAAAAAGTAAATGAAAGAAAGAAAAAAAGAAAAGAACAGAAAAGAAAGAGAAAATGAAAGAAAAGGCACTGTATCGCTACTGGGCTAGGACCTTCTCTCTTTCTATCTGTTTCTCCCTGTCTCTCCCTGTTCGACTCTGTGTCTCGTTCTCTGTCTGTCTGTCTGTCTGTCTCTTTCTTTCTCTCTGTCTCTGTCTCTGTCTCTCTCTCTCTCTGCCTGTCTCACTGTGTCTGTCTTCTGTCTTACTCTCTTTCTCTACCCGTCTCTCTGTCTCTCTCTCTTTCTCTACCCGTCTCTCTGTCTCTCTCTCTCTCTCTCCCTCCCTGTCTGTGTCTCTCTCTCTCTCTTTCTGTATCTGTTTCTCTCTGTCCATCTCTGTTTTTCTCTGTCTGTCTGCCTCTCTTTCTTTTTCCGTCTCTCTCTCTCTCTCTCTCTCTCTCTCTCTCTCTCTCTCTGTGCCTATCTTCTTTCTTACTCTCTTTCTCTGCCTGCCTGTCTCTCTCTCTCTCTGTCTCTCCCTCCCTGTCTGTCTCTCTCTCTCTCTCTCTCTGCCTATCCTCTGTCTTACTGTCTTTCTCTGCCTGTCTGTCTCTCTCTCTGTCTGTCTCTCTGTGTCCGTATCCTTCTCTGCCTGCCTGTCTGCCTCTCTGTCTCTCTCCCTCCGTGTCTCTCTCTCTCTCTCTCCGTCTCTCTCTCTTTCTGTCTGCTTCTCTCTGTCTCTCTCTGTCTGTCTGTCTGTCTGTCTCTGCCTCCCTCTGTCTGTCTCTCTCCCTCCCTGTCTGTCTGTTTCTCTCTCTCTCTCTTTCTCTGTCTCTGTCTCTCTCTCTTTCTGTCTGTTTCTCTCTTTCTCTGTCTGTCTGTCTCTCTCTTTCTCTGTCTCGCTGTCTCTCTCTCTGGGCCTGTCTCTCTGTCTGTGCCTATCTTCTGTCTTACTCACTTTCTCTGCCTGTCTGTCTCTCTGTCTCTCTCTCTCTCTCTGTCTGTACCCCTCCCTCCCTGTCTGTCTGTTTCTCTCTCTCTGTCTCTGCCTCTGTCTCTCTCTGTTTCTGTTTCTGTCTGTCTCTCTCTGTCCATCTCTGTCTTTCTCTGTCTCTCCCTTTCTGTCTGTCTCTCTCTCTCCCTCTCTGTCTCTCTCTGCCTGTCTCTCTCACTGTGTCTGTCTTCCGTCTTACTCTCTTTCTCTGCCTATCTGTCTGTCGGTCTCTCTCTCTCTCTCTCTCTCTCTCTCTGTCTGTCTGTCTCCCTCCCTTTCTGTTTCTCTCTCTCGCAGTCTCTCTCTCTCCGTCTCTCT
This sequence comes from Pongo abelii, assembly GCF_028885655.2. Taxonomy (NCBI): domain Eukaryota; kingdom Metazoa; phylum Chordata; class Mammalia; order Primates; family Hominidae; genus Pongo; species Pongo abelii. The sequence continues at coordinate 3,640,178 of NC_071999.2, forward strand.
CTTTCTGTCTGTTTCTCTCTGTCTCTGTCTGTCTGTCTGTCTCTCTCTCTCTCTCTCTCTCTCTCTGTCTGTCTGTCTCTCTCCCTCCCCGTCTGTCTGTTTCTCTCTCTCTCTCTCTGTCTCTGTCTGTTTGTCTCTATCTCTCTCTGTCCATCTCTGTCTTTCTCTGCCTGTCTCTTTCTTTCTCTCTGTCTCTGTCTCTGTCTCTCTCTCTCTCTGCCTGTCTCTCTCACTGTGTCTGTCTTCTGTCTTACTCTCCTTCTCTTCCTGTCCATCTGTCTGTCTGTCTGTCTCTCTCTCCCTCGCTTTCTGTTTCTCTCTCTCTCTCTCTTTCTGTCTGTTTCTCTCTCTCTCTCTCCCTGTCTGTTTCTGTCTTTCCCTATCTGTCTGCCTCTCTCTTTCTTTTTCTGTGTCTCTCTGTCTCTCTCTCTCTCTGTGCCTATCTTCTGTCTTACTGTCTTTCTCTGTCTGTCTGTCTTACTCTCTGTCTGTCTCTCTCCCTCCCTTTCTGTTTCTCTCTCTCTCTCTCTCACTCTGTCTCTCTCTCTCTTTCTGTCTGTTTCTTTCTCTCTCTCTCTCTCTCTCTCACTGTCTCTCTCTCTCTTTCTGTCTGTTTCTCTCTCTCTCTCTTTCTGTCTCTGTCTTTCTCTGTCTGTCTGCCTCTCTCTTTCTTTTTCTGTGTCCCTCTGTCTCTCTCTCTCTCTGTGCCTATCCTCTGTCTTACTGTCTTTCTCTGCCTGTCTGTCTCTCTCTCTGTCTGTCTCTCTCTGTCCGTCTCTGTTTGTCTCTCTCTGTCTGTCTGTCTGTCTCTCTCTCTGTCTGTCTCTCTCCCTCCCTGTCTGTTTCTCTCTCTGTCTCTGTCTCTGTCTCTCTCTCTTTCTGTCTGTTTCTCTCTATCTCTCTCTGTCCATCTCTGTCTTTCTATGTCTGTCTCTTTCTCTGTCAGTCCGTCAGACCCCCCGTGCCGGGGAGGGCCCTGCCCCTTCCACGAAAGTGAGAAGCGCGTGCTTAGGTGCTTAGAGAGGCCGAGAGGAATCTAGACAGACGGGCCTTGCTGGGCTTCCCCAATCGGTGTATGATTTCGGGAGGTCGAGGCCGGGTCCCCACTTGGATGCGAGGGGCATTTTCAGACTTTTCTCCCTGTCACGTGTGGCGTCCGTACTTCTCATAGTTCCCTGATAAGCTCCTCGACTTAAAAAGAAACGGTGAAGGCCGGGCGCGGTGGCTCACGTCTGTCATCCCAGCACTTTGGGAGGCCGAGGCGGGTGGATCACCTGAGGTTGGGAGTTCCAGACCAACCTTGCCAACACGGCGAAACCCCGTCTCTACTAAAAATACAAAACTGAGTCGGGAGCGGTGGGGCAGGCGCCTGGAATGCCAGCTCCTCCGGAGGCTGAGGCGGGAGAATCGCTTGAACCTGGGAGGCGGAGTCTGCAGGGAGCCGAGATCGCGCCACTGCACTACAGCCCAGGCTGTAGAGTGAGTGAGACTCTGTCTCTAAATAAATAAATACATACATACATACATACATAAATACATAAATACATAAATAAATGAATGAATGAAAAAATAAATTCTTTTCTGTGCTGACTGACATTTGCGGGCATCGGTTGTCTTCGGGCATCACCTAGCGGCCACTGTTTCTGAAAGTCGGGGAGACACGGAGGGAGGTCTCGCCGACTGCACCGAGCCTGGGGCAACTGGTTTCTCGCTCTCCCTTCTGGAGGCCCCTCCCTCTCTCCCTCGTTGCCTAGGGAACCTCCGCCCTGGCGGGGGCCCTATTGTTCTTTGATCGGCGCTTGAGTTTTCTTTGTGTTTTGGTTTCTTGACCGCGCATAGACTCTCCTACTTGGGCTTTAGGAAGGGTCAGTTTAATTTTCAAGTTGCCCCCCGGCTCCCCCCACTACCCACGTCCCTTTACCTTCATTTAGTGAGTCGGCGAGGTGGGTTCCCCCCGAAACCCCCACACCCCGCCTCCCAACACCCTGCTTGGAAACCTTCCAGAGCCGCCCCGGTGTGCCTCCGTCTTCTCGCCCCTTCCCCCACCCCTTGCCGGCGATGATCTCATTCTTGCCAGGCTGACATTTGCATCGCTGGGCCTCAGGCCTCACTCAGTGGCCACCGTTTGTGAAGATGGGGGCGGCACGGTCCCACTTCCCCAGAGGCAGCTTGGGCCGATGGCATAGCCCTTGACCCGCGTGGGCAAGCGGGCGGGTCTGCAGTTGTGGGGATTTTCCCCCAGCTTCCCTCCTCAGGCCTCCCTTCCTCCCTCCCTCCCTGCCTCCCTAGGAAAGCTTCACCCTGGCTGGGTCTCAATCACCCATTCTCAGGATGTTTTCGTTTCTCCGCCCTCCAGCCGGCACAGTTTCACAACGGGAAAGGCGTCACAGCTCTAGTCTGGGCCTTCTTAGTATTTGCCCCAAACAGAAACGCTTTCTGAAAACTAACACTTGGCTCACTTAAGATTTCCAGGGACGGTGCCTTGGCCCGTGTTTGTTGGCTTGTTTTGTGTTTGTTCGTCTTTTTCCCTTTGCCTATGTATTTCTTTTCAGGTGAAGTAGAAATCCCCAGTTTTCAGGAAGACGTCTATTTTCCCCAAGACATGTTAGCTGCTGTTTTCTCCTGTTGTTAACTAGCGCTTTTCTGAATCTCTCCACGTGCAGTGAGAGCCGGTGGAAGTGTACTATCCTTCATAACATCTTATTTTCTAGAAATCCGTAGGTGAATGCTGCTGCTGCTCTCGCTGCTGCTGCTGCTCTTGTTGCTGTTGTTGTTGTTGTTGTTGTTGTTGTTGTTGTTGTTTTCAAAGTATAACCCGGCCACCGTTCATGGGATCAAAAGCATTATAAAATATGTGTAATTATTTCTCGAGCACGCCCTTCCTCCCCCTCTCTCTGTCTCTCTGTCTGTCTCTGTTTCTCTCTTTCTCTCTCTGTCTTTTCTCTCTCTCTCTCTCTGTCTCTCTCTGCCTGTCTGTTTCTCTCTCTCTCTCTCTGTCTCTCTCTCTCTCTCTGCCTGTCTGTTTCTCTCTCTCTCCGTCTCTCTCTCTCTCTCTGCCTGTCTGTTTCTCTCTCTCTCCGTCTCTCTCTCTCTCTCTGCCTGTCTGTTTCTCTCTCTCTCCGTCTCTCTCTCTCTCTCTGCCTGTCTGTTTCTCTCTCTCTCTCTGTCTCTCTCTCTCTCTCTGCCTGTCTGTTTCTCTCTCTCTCTGTCTCTCTCTCTCTCTCTCTCTCTCTCTCTCTCTGCCTGTCTGTTTCTCTCTCTCTCTCTGTCTCTCTCTCTCTCTCTGCCTGTCTGTTTCTCTCTCTCTGTCTCTCTCTCTCTCTCTGTCTGCCTGTCTGTCTGTCTCTCTCTCTCTCTGCCTGTCTGTCTCTCTCTCTCTCTCTGCCTGTCTGTCTGTTTCTCTCTCTCTCTCTCTCTCTCTCTCTCTCTCTCTCTCTCTCTCTCCCTCCCTCTCTTTACCTGTCTCTCTCACTGTGTCTGCCTTCTGTCTTACTCCCTTTCTCTGCCTGTCTGTCTGTCGGTCTGTCTCTCTCTCTCTGTCTCTCTCTCCCTGTCTGTCTGTCTGTTTCTCTCCGTCTCTCTCTGTCTGTCTCTGTCTTTCTCTGTCTGTCTCTTTGTCTGTCTCTTTCTTTCTCTCTGTCTCTCTGTGTCTGTCTCTCTATCTCTCTCTCTCTCACTGTGTCTGTCTTCTGTCTTAGTCTCTCTCTCTCCCTGTCTGTCTGTTTCTCTCTCTCTCTCTCTCTCTCTGCCTGTCTGTTTCTCTCTCTGTCTCTCTCTCTGTCTATCTTCTGTCTTATTGTCTTGCTCTGCCTGGCTGTCTGGCTGGCTGTCTGGCTGTCTCTCTCTGTCTGTCTGTCTCTCTCTCTCCCTGTCTCTCTCTCTCTCTCCCTGTCTGTCTCTCTCTTTCAGTCTGTTTCCCTCTGTCTGTCTGTCTTTCTCTCTCTCTGTCTGTTTCTCTCTGTCTGTCTGTCTGTTTCTCTCCGTCTCTCTGTCTCTTTCTTTCTCTCTGTCTCTCTGTCTGTCTCTGTCTCTCTCTCTCTCTCTCTGCCTGTCTGTTTTTCTCTCTCTCTCTCTGTCTCTCTCTCTCTGCCTGTCTGTCTGTCTCTCTCTCTCTCTCGCCTGTCCGTCTCTCTCTCTCTCTCTCTGCCTGTCTGTGTCTCTCTCTCTCTCTCTGTCTCTCTCTCTCTCTCTCTGCCTGTCTGTCTCTCTCTCTCTCTCTGCCTGTCTGTTTCTCTCTCTCTCTCTCCCTCCCTCCCTCCCCCTCTTTACCTGTCTCTCTCACTGTGTCTGCCTTCTGTCTTACTCCCTTTCTCTGCCTGTCTGTCTGTCGGTCTGTCTCTCTCTCTGTCTCTCTCTCCCTGTCTGTCTGTCTGTCTGTCTGTTTCTCTCCGTCTCTCTCTGTCTGTCTCTGTCTTTCTCTGTCTGTCTCTTTGTCTGTCTCTTTCTTTCTCTCTGTCTCTCTGTGTCTGTCTCTCTCTCTCTCTCTCTCACTGTGTCTGTCTTCTGTCTTAGTCTCTCTCTCTCCCTGTCTGTCTGTTTCTCTCTCTCTCTCTCTCTCTCTCTCTCTGTCTATCTTCTGTCTTATTGTCTTTCTCTGCCTGTCTGGCTGTCTGGCTGTCTGGCTGTCTCTCTCTGTCTGTCTCTCTCTTCTCTCTCTCTCCCTGTCTCTCTCTCTCCCTCCCCCTGTCTGTCTGTCTGTCTGTCTCTCTCTCTCTGTCTCTGTCTGTTTCTCTCTGTCTGTCTGTCTTTCTCTCTGTTTCTCTCTGTCTGTCTGTCTTTCTCTCTCTCTCTCTGTCTCTTTCTTTCTCTCTGTCTCTCTGTCTGTCTCTGTCTCTGTGTGTGTGTGTGTCTGCCTTCTGTCTAACTCTTACTCTCTTTCTCTGCCTGTCTGTCTGTCTCTCTCTGTCTCTCTCCCTTCCTGTCTCTGTTTCTCTCTCTTTCTGTTTCTCTCTGTCTCTGTCCATCTCTGTCTTTCTCTGTCTGTCTCTTTATCTGTCTCTCTCTCTTTCTGTATCGTTGTCTCTCTCCGTCTGTCTCTCTCTGTCTCTGTCTCTCTCTCTCTCTCTCTGTCTGGCTGCCTGGCTGTCTCTCTCCCTTCCTGTCTCTGTTTCTCTCTTTCTGTTTCTCTCTCTGTCTCTGTCCATCTCTGTCTTTCTCTGTCTGTCTCTTTATCTGTCTCTCTCTCTTTTTGTCTTTCTCTCTTTCTGTATCGTTGTCGCTCTCCATCTGTCTCTCTCTGTCTCTGTCTCTGTCTCTCTCTCTCTCTCTCTGTCTCGGTCTCTGGCTCTCGCTATCTCCCGCCCTCTCTTTTTTTTTTTTTTTTTTTTGCAAAATAAGCTCAAGCACATCTAATCTAATCCATTACCAAGGCCTGAATTCTTAACTTCTGACATCCCAGATTTCCTCTCCCTACAGAATGCTGTACAGAACCGGCGAGTTGATTTCTGGACTTGGATACCTCATAGGTACTACATATGAATAAAGATCCAACCCTCAAATCTGGGGTTGCTTCTCCCTCGACTGTCTCGAAAAATCGTACCTCTGTTCACCTAGGATGCTGGGATGGTTTTCTCAATGTGCATCTGCCCGTGTCCTGCGTGACCTGTGACCGAGCCCTGCCCGTTGGGTCTCAAATATGTATCCGCAAACACTTCTCTCCATTTCCACAAGTACCCACGGCCCCTTGTGGAACCACTGGCTCTTTGAAAAAAATCCCAGAAGTGGTTTTGGCTTTTTGGCTAGGAGGCCTAAGGCCTGCTGAGAACTTCCCTGTCCGGGATCCTGTGTGAACAAAAGTGTCTCTGCTGGGAGCTGGGACCCTCGGGACCATGCTTGCTGGCACTGGATGAGTCTCTGGAAGGACGCACGGGACTCCGCAAAGCTGGCCTGTCCCACCGAGGTCAAATGGATACCTCTGCGTCGGCCCGAGGCCTCCAACGTACATCACCGTCACCAACCGTCACCGTCAGCATCCTTGTGAGCCTGGCCAAGGCCCCGACTCCGGGGAGACTCTTAGGAGCCCGGCCTTCATCGGCTACAGTCCAAAGGGATGGTGACTCCACCCACAAGGTCCCCACTGAACTGCGAAGACGTGGAGCGTAGGTCAGAGAGGGGACTAGGAGGGGAGACGTCCTGACAGGCGATGAGTTCCCTAGGCTCTGGCCACCCCACCCACGTCCCACGTCCCACATCCCAAGTCCCGGGCACCCACGGGACACCGCCGCTTTATCCCCTCCTCTGTCCACAGCCGGCCCCACCCCACCAAGCAACCCACGCACACACACTGGAGGTTACAAAACCACACGGTGTGAACAGAGCCTGACGGAGCGAGAGCCCATTTCACGAGGTGGGGGGTGGGGGTGGGGGTGGGGCTGGGGTGGGGGTTGCGGGGTCTGCAGAGAGCCCGAGTCTCCCTCTCGGGTGGCTGACAGGCTCGAAATGAATATCGCTTCTTGGGCGGAGGGGCTTCCTTAGGCCATCACCGCTTGCCTGCAGCGGGACTACCTCTCACACCCTCCCTTGAGGCCACAAAATAGATTCCACCCCACCCCTCGACGTTTCCTCCGGGGGCCGGATGTATCCTGTTCGAGAGACCTGAGCCTGACGGGTTGAATGAAACACCTTTATTGGCTTTGTGTGTTTGTTTGTTTCTGAGATGGAGTCTTGCTCTGTCCCCCATGCTGGAGTGCAGTGGCGTGATCTCAGCTCACGGCAACCTCTGCCTCCTGGGTTCCAGTCATTCTCCTGCACTTGAACCAGAGAGACTGCCACCGTGGCCGGCTCATTTTTTTCTTTTTAGTAGACACGGGGTTTCGCCCTCTTTCATTGGTTTTCACTGCAGATTCTAGATTCCAGCCACACCTCCTCGTTCTGTGCCACAGAAAGACTTTTTTTTTTTTTTTTTCTTAAAAGCACAACATATCTGCTTGATTTGAGTGGCTTCCTATATCATTATCATTGTGTTATAGGTGAAGAAAAGGTATTAAACACCGTGCTAGTGATAGTCAAAGTGAAAACAAAAGAACGGCTATCTATTTTGTAGTTAGAATAAAGTGGCTCAGTATTGAGAGCTACCTAAATATGTCAGCATTGAAACTCTTCCTAGTAAAAGCTTGCCGATCTGAATAATCCTCCTTTAAACACAATTTTTGATACGGTTAAGTTTTTTTAAGAATGCGACTCCTGCGAAATAGCTGAACGGACGATACACATTTAAAAAGCAAACGACACAAGGATCAACCAGACTTGGGAAAAAATCAAAAAACAACACAAGTCTCATGAAGAACTGAGTTCTTAAAATGTCACGGAGAACACGGCCGTCGGAAGAGAAGGCAGTATTGGCAAGTTGATTGTTACATTGGTCAGCGATAGCTAGCACTATTATGTTTTTGGCCATCTTTCAGGAGATGTAACTACTACAGCAGAATGAGATATCACCCACTAAACAACATAGTCACAAATCAAAAAATGTTTTAGTAATCTAATGCTTCAGATTCAGAAGCAAATCCAATGAAAAAACTCCACTGCTGTAACAATTAACCCACCCCAAAGATAACCGTATCTGACAAGAAAACGACCACAGGCTTATGACTTCAGAATTATACTTTCTCTTGATATTCATTTATGTATTTATTTATTTTTTTTATTTTCTTTTCTTGAGGGGGCGTCTCGCTCTGTCGCCCAGCGTGGAGCGCAATGGCGTGATCTCGGCTCACTGCAACCTCCACCTCTCCGGGTTCAAGAGATTCTCCCGCCTCAGCCTCCCGAGTAGCTGGGACCACAGGCGCCCACCACCACGCCCAGCTAATTTTTCTACTTTTAATAGAGGCGGGGTTTCACCATGTTGGCCGGGATGGTCTCGATCCCTTGACCTTGTGACCCGCCCGCCTCGGCCTCCCAGAGTGCCGGGATGACAGGCGTGAGCCACCGCGCCCGGCCTTCTCTTGAGGTTTTAACTATTAAGTCAGCCCAGAAAAATACAATAAATGTCAACAGTCAGTATGGTGTTGAGGCGGAAGTAGGACCACGCTTTTTCATATCTTATTCAGTTGATAACCATACGACCCAGGTAGACATTTCCTGTGTGTCTACTGACACACAAGCACAGAACAGTGAAACAGAGAGACCGCTGAATAAAAGAAGGGGACGCTCAGTTCTTCATAGTAACGCCATAGACTGGAACACTGTCACAAAGCAGCAGCTAGTGAATCGTTTCCATATTTTTTTCTATTATCCAATAAGTGAATGTTGCTATTCCTTTCCAATCTCCCAAGCCCTTTTTGTCCCCATCGCCGCTGCGGTGCTCGCACAAAAAGTAACAAATCAAGTAACAAAACTAAAGAAACACACACACACGCACACACACACACACACACACACACACACCCTAAAGACAACTACGGTATCTGCAAAAGTCTGGTAGAAGACAGAAACTGTTGAGTATAAGGATCTGGTATTCTATTATCATGAGTTCATTTAAGAGTTTGTTCAAGACATACATTTCATAAGAAAACATCTTAGTTAGAAGTTATTGACCAGCGTGTACCATCCCTAAGTATTCGTCACCAAATTCATGACAATAAAGAGCTATCTAACAAGAAAAATTAGCGAGTACCGGCACCATCCGTAAGACTTTGTCTTTACGCTTCCTGACCACTCACCATGCATTGCAATGTCTAGGACTGACTCTGATAGCATTTCGAAATCAAGCTAAGGCTTTGTCCAATTCTTCAGTGAAGACACACTCACGCCCTAAGACGGTATAGGCGTAAGCATCATTTGGATCCACCTCGATAGTTCTCTGGAAGAATTTAATGGCAATATCCTGTTCCCGTTGCAGACTGCAACGGGTCCCTGCAGCACACCAGGCCTCTGGCTGGAGAACTTTTATCCATGTCTGTGAAGTCTTTTGACAGAACTGAAAGAGCAACATCTTTCGGAGGATGCCAAAGTGTTGTAGTGTAGATCTCCATGCCTTCGACTCTATAATTCTCCCTCCTTCTAACCTCTGAGAATATTCTTTCAGGTCGCATGGACTCTGAAAGTTTAAAACGGGCCCTTCCAATTTGGCGCAGTACCCAACCGGTATTGTTGTCTTTATGCTTCCTGACCACTTACCATGCATTGCAATGTCTAGGACTGACTCTGAGAGCATTTCGAAATCAAGCTAAGGCTTTGTCCAATTCTTCAGTGAAGACACACTCACGCCCTAAGACGGTATAGGCGTAAGCATCATTTGGATCCACTTCGATAGTTCTCTGGAAGAATTTAATGGCAATATCCTGTTCCCGTTGCAGACTGCAACGGGTCCCTGCAGCACACCAGGCCTCTGGCTGGAGAACTTTTATCCATGTCTGTGAAGTCTTTCGACAGAACTGAAAGAGCAACATCTTTCGGAGGATGCCAAAGTGTTGTAGTGTAGATCTCCATGCCTTCCACTCTATAATTCTCCCTCCTTCTAACCTCTGAGAATATTCTTTCAGGTCGCACGGACTCTGAAAGTTGAAAACGGGCCCTTCCAATTTGGCGCAGTACCCAACCGGTATTCTAGTGGTGAGAAGGTAGATGGCTCAAAATATGGATAGCTTCTTTGCGGTGGTAAGAACACAAAGCTAAATAACCTTTCCCCCTTTCACGAAGAAGGCTCATCAAGCCTTCTGCTGCTGCTTTTTGTAGATGAAAAGCCTGAATCTGAGGTGTGATTGCGGCTCTTTTCTCTTCTGAAACGATGGAAGAGTCCAGTTTTGTCATTTCCAGGCTATCGTTTATGTTAGGTTGTGGTGTACCTCCATTATTAGTTCTACTTTTTGTTTTTCTGCTTGGGATTTCAGGTGGAAACTTCATTTTAAATTTTTTCCTATTATCCTTGGTTGTGGAGCTGTCACTAGTCAAGAGTCGCGAATTTCTTTGAGGTCGTGCATTTGGGGGAGACGCCATAGTGGGGCTCAACACCTGAGGCGTTCCACTCGTTTGTGGACCAGAACTTTGTGTTTTTGCAAGAATTGGAGTGACCTTTCGGCTGATTCCCCTCTGCGAGAAGACAGACTGTGTTCCGGTTTGGCCGATTCTGGCAACAGACTTTTTTGAAGGGGCTCCGGTGGGTGGCACGTCAATTACAGAAGGTGTCTCAAAGCGGTGTAGTTTTGTAAATAGGATCCATCTCCGGGACCCGAGGTTTCTACTGGCAAAGTCCCAACACTTGGGGTGAATGGACCAACAGCTGCTGGCCCTCCTAATAAACTTCGACCGGTGTTTGGTTCATTTTGCACCTGTTTAGATCACATGGAAGTTCCCGTTCCCAGTGGGACAGTATCAGGTGAAATGACAGCTGAATCCATAGAAGACACTGGGGAATCTGTATTCAAGGAGTACTTTGAATTGGAAGATTCTAAACTCAATCTGTTTAATTCAATGGTGTCCTGGGGTGTTTCCGTAAGAACGGTCTCAGGCTGTCTGTGACATAAGCTAGGACGAGGTACTTGTGTGGGGCAACACTTGGACAGACAGTTGCCAAAGTTCTGTAAAGATGTGAATGGAAGTGTTTGGTCAGGATCTTGCTTTTTCACCTACTTCACATAATGATTCAAAGGGATACCAGAGGAAAGGATTTCAACTAAGGCCCTGTTGGTCACATTCGGATCCTTTGGCAAGCCGATCTGTCTTGCGATATGCGTGTCCCGGCAATGAGAGAGTAAAGCGAGCTGAATCACCAGACTCAGTAAAAATATCGTCATGGCTTTTCTGCTTAGGAAACACTCCACCCGATAAGATGTGTTCCCCTTCTGCAAGCTTGCTGAGATCCACGCAACATTTTGCAAGCCGGTATTTGCATGGCGGTGCAGTACCACTGTGTCCTTTCCAGAGTCTATATGCTTTATAGGCCTTTCCTGAGGGGTAAGGACAGGTCACCAGTGAAAACAAGGCTTCTTCTGAGTGTACTTCTGCATAAAGGCGTTCTGCGAGGAAAACCGCATCTCGGTAAGCGCAGCGGTTTAGTGCTTGCCATAGAGCAGCCTGGACGGGTTCCTGCAGCACCGTCATCCTCGAGGCTCAGGCCCACTTTCTGCAGTGCCTCAGGCATCCCCCCACCCCACACCGCCCGCACCCCACCGCCACCCCACTCCCGTAGCGGCTATGGCCCGGCCAGGCCAGCCCCGGCTCGTTTAAAGTCACCAGCGGGACTGTTCCCGGGGGATGGGGGAGGCCGAGCCCGAATGACTTCTCTATCCTGCCGACTCTGGAAAGCCCGGCCCCTTGTGATCCATTGCAAACCGAGAGTCACCTCGTGTTTGGAACACGGATCCGCTCCCAAGTTCAGTGGGGGGATGTGAGGGATGTGGCATGTAGGACGAAGGACTCTCTTCCTTCTGATTCGGTCTGCACAGCGGGGCCTAGGGCTGGAGCTCTCTCCGTGCGGACCGCTGACTCCCTCTACCTTGGGTTCCATCGGCCCCACCCTGGAACACGGGCCTCGGCAGATTCTGGCCCTTCCTGGCCCTTAAGTCGCTGTCAGAAACCCCATCTCGTGCTCGGATGCCCTCGAATGACTGTGGCTCGCACCTCTCTGGAAACATTGGCGATCTCTCCTCTACGCGCGGCCACCTGAAACCACAGGCGCTCGGGACACTCGTGCTTTCAGGAGAGAATGCTGAGAGTCTCTTGCCGACTCTCTCTTGACTTGAGTTCTTCATGGGTGTGTGGTGAGGACGTAGTGAGACCAGACGTATTAACTCAGGCCGGGTGCTGGTGGCTCACGCCTGTAACCCCAACGCTTTGGGAGGCCGAGGCCGTAGGATCCCTTGAGGAATCGCCTAACCCTGGGGAGGTTGAGGCTGCAGTGAGCGAGCCATAATGGTGTCACTGTGCTCCAGTCTGGGCGAAAGACAGAGTGAGGCCCTGTCACAGGCAGGCAGGCAGGGAGGCAGGCAGGCAGGCAGGCAGGCAGGCAGGCAGGCAGGCAGGCTGGCAGGCAACAGT
>NC_071999.2:3657153-3659653 GCF_028885655.2 Pongo abelii
CCTCGGGAAGGGCTTCTCGACTCACGGTTTCGCTTTGGCGGTCCACGGGCCGCCCTGCCAGCCGTCCGGATCGGTCTCGCTGACGTTCGCGACGGTCGTCGGGCTCCATCTGGCGGCCGCTGTTAGATCGTGCTCTTGGCTTCCGGAGCTGCGGTGGCAGCTGCCGAGGGAGGGGACCGTCCCCGCTGTGAGCCAGGCAGAGCTCCGGAAAGCCCGCGGTCGTCAGCCCGGCTGGCCCGGTGGCGCCAGGGCTGTGGCGCGTCGCTTGTGAGTCAGAGCTCTGGCGTGCAGGTTTATGTGGGGGAGAGGCTGTCGCTGCGCTTCTGGGCCCGAGCCGGGCCGTGGGGCCGCCCGGGCCGGTCGACCAGCGCGCCGCAGCTCCCGAGGCCCGAGCCGCGACCCGCGGGGACCCACCGCGCGTGGCGCGGGAGGCCGGGGACGCCCTTCCCGGCTCGGTCGCGGGCCCGCGCGCGTCCTGGCCGTCTGAGGCGGCGGCCGAATGTGTTTCCGGGTCCCCGTGGGGAGCCGGGGACCGTCCTGCCCCCGTCCCCCGGGTGCCGGGGAGCGGTCCCCGGGCCGGGCCGCGGTCCCTCCGCCGTGATCCTTTCTGGCGAGTCCCCGTGCGGAGTCGGAGAGCGCTCCCCGAGCCCTCGTGCGGCCCGGGAGGTCACACCTGGCCAGCCTTCGGTCCCTCGTGTGTCCCGATCGCACGGGGGGCCGGCCGAAACTGCTTCCGGGCCTCGCTCTGGAGACACGGGCCGGCCCGTGCGTGTGGCACGGGCGGCCGGGAGGGCCTCCCTGGCCCGGCGCCGCTCCCGCGTGTGTCCTGGGGTCGACCAGGGGGCCCCGGGTGCTCCGTGTCTGGCTGCGATGGTGGCGATTTTGGGGACAGATGTCCGTGTCGTGGGTGTCCTGGGCCGGCGGCGTGGTCGGCGATCGGGCCTCCTGCCCCCGGGGGAGATATATCTTTCGCTCCGAGTCGGCATTTTGGGCCACCGGGTTATTGCTGACACGCTCTCCTCTGGCGACCTGTGTCGCTGGAGAGGTTGGGCCTCCGGATGCGTGCGGGACTCTGGCCCACCGCTGATCCGGCTAGCCGGCCCTGCTCCCGCTCGAGCCGCCTGCTGCTGGGGCCCGCGGGCCTGCTGCTCTCTCGCGCGTCCGAGCGTCCCGACTCCCGGTGCCGGCCCGGGTCCGGGTCTCTGACCCACCCGGGGGCGGCGGGGAAGGCGGCGAGGGCTACCCTGCCCCCGTGCGCTCTCCGCCGCGGGCACCCGGGGCGGCCGTGACAACCCCACCCCCGTCGGCCCCGTGCCGCGCGTGTCAGGCGTCCTCGTCTCCGCTGGGTTGTCCGCCGCCCCTTCCCCGGAGCGGGGGACGGCCGGGGCCGATCGGCTCGCTCGCCGGCCGGCTGGCCGAACCCCCGCTCCCGGGGGCTCTTCCGTGATCGATGTGGTGACGTCACGCTCTCCCGGGCCGGATCCGAGCCGCGACGGGCGAGGGGCGGACATTCGTGGCGAATGGGACCGTTCTTCTCGCCCCGCCCGCGGGGGCCCCTTGCCTCTCCTCCGTCCGCCTGCCGGTGGTGCGTTGGGAAGGCGTGGGGTGCGGAACCCGGCCTGACCCGGCTGTCCCGTCCCCGCTCTCCGCTTCGCGGGGTGGGTCGGCGGGGTCCTCTGACGCGGCGGGCACCCCTCGCTCTCGCCTCCCGCGGTCGTCGACTTGCGGGCGGGCCCCCTCCGCGGCGGTGGGGGTGCCGTCCCGCCGGCCCGTCGTGCTGCCCTCTCGGGGGTTTCGCGCGAGCGTTGGCTCCGCCCGGGCCTTTGCGGTGCTCCTGGAGCGCTCCGGGTTGTCCCTCAGGTGCCCGAGGCCGAGCGGTGGTGTGTCCCTCCCACCCCCGGCGTCCCCTCCTCCGGTGTCCGCGCGTGGGTCCCGAGGGGAGCCCGTCGGCGTGGGGTTCGAGGCGGTCGAGTGAGATGAGATGCGCGCCCCTCCCGCGCGGGGAAGGGCGCCGCCTGGTCCGGCGAGCGCACGTCCCGTGCTCCCCTCTGGCGGGTGCGCGAGGGCCGTGTGAGCGATCGCGGCGGGCTCGGGCCGGTGACGCGTGCGCCGGCCGGCCGCCGAGGGGCTGCCGTTCTGCCTCCGACCGGTCGCGTGCGTGGCTTTGCCTCGGAAGCGACGCAGGAGGCGGGTGGACGGGGGGGGCCTTGTGAGCCTGCCGGGCCCCCGCCCTGACCGCGAACGCTCCAGGTCGCCGCAGGCGCGCTTCTCCTCGTATCGCAGGCCCCCTCCCTTCCCCGGGTGTCCCCGAGCGCCTCTGCGGGCCCGACGAGGGGCGACCGGCGGGTGGGGAGTGTGACCCGCCCTCGGTGAGAAAAGCCTTCTCTAGCGATCTGAGAGAGGTGTGCCTTGGGGTGCCGGATCTCCCGGCCTGCCGCCTCTGTCTCCTTCTGCCTTATGGTAGCGCTGTCGTAGCGACTCGCGCGCAGAGGACCCTCCT
>NC_071999.2:3672153-3679653 GCF_028885655.2 Pongo abelii
TGATTTTTCTTTTGTTTCCGCCCCACCCTCCGCCCCCATTCTTTCCTTCTTTCTGGAGATGGAATCTCGCTCTGTCGCCGGATCCGGACCCGGACCCGGACCCGGACCCGGAGGGCGGTGGTGCTTCCTCCGCTCGCCGCTGCCGCTGCCTCCAGGGCTCAAGCGAACAGCAGTTTTTGTATTTTGAGCAAAGACGGAATTTCACCATATTGGCCTGGCTGGTCTCGAACTCCTGACCTAGCGATCCACACCCCCCCCCCCCCCACCGCCTTGGCCTCCCAAACCGTGCCGGGAGTACGGGCCTCAGCCACCGCGCCTGGCCGATTCCTTCTTTTTTTCAATCTTTTCTGCACGCTGCGGTGTGTGAACATACGTATATGTGTCTATAGGTATAAGATATATCTATATATAGAGAGAGAGATATCTATACCTATAGATGTAGATAGAGACAGATATGTACATACATACATATATACATACACCGACAAAAATACTGATAAAACTATATATTTCCATAATTAAGACATGCTTATATTATAGATGTTCATGTATGAACATGTATGACATAAAATCCCATTTCATTTACATATACCTGTATATGTATTTCCTTCCTTCCTTCCTTCCTTCCTTCTTTCGTTTGTTTCTTATTTATTAACGATTTTCGTTTATTTTCTTTTCTTTTTGGGCCTGCCTGGTCTCGGGGCCCGGCGGGGCGTGCGCGTCCGGCGCCGTCGGTCCGTCCGTTCGTCTTCCTCCCTCCCCGCCGACCACGGGCGGGGCGGGGCGGGGCGGGGCGGGGCGGGGCTGTGGGGGGGCGGGCGCGCGTCCCCGGTCGGCGCGCCCCGCTTCTTCGGCTCCCGCCTCCTCCCCGTTCCCCGCCGGGGCGGCTCGTCCGCTCCGGGCTGGGACGGAGCTCGGGGAGCGTGGGTGGGAGCCGCGGAGGCGGCCGCGCCGAGCCGGGTCCGTGGCCCGCCGGCCCCCGTCCCGGGGGTGGCCGCCCGGGCCAGGGGGTCGCCCACCCGGGGTCCCGGCCCTCGCGCGTCCTTCCCCCTCTTTCCTCCGAGGGTGGCGGGAAGCGGGCGGCGGCGAGGCCCGGGGCGTCCCCACACACGGGCGACCTCGGCTGGCGGCCGCTCCTGTTTCGGACCTCCGGGGTCGATCGGCGGCCGCCCGCGAGCCCCGGACTCGGCAGGCGGCCCGCCGTGTCCCGGGTCGACCGGCAGGCCGGCCACTGGCCGTTCCCTCCGCGGGCTGCGGTGGATCGCTGCGAGGGCGCCGATCCCCGTTCACGCGCGGGTGCCCTTCACCGGCCTCGGCCTTCGGTGGAGCTGGGACCACGCGGAACTCCCTCTCCTACATTTTTCTCTGCCCCATTTGGAGTTTGCGTCCGCGGGACTTTTAAGAGGGAGGGAGTCGCTGTTGCCGTCGGCCAGTAATACTCCCTCTTGTTTTTTTTTGGTCGTGTGGGGGTGGGGGGGTGGGTGGTTTTCCTCGCCGCCCCCCGCCGCCCCCATTCTTTCCTTCTTCCTTCTTTCTGGAGACGGAATCTCGCTCTGTCGCCCAGGCTGGAGCTGGAGCGCGTTGGTGCCTCCTCGGCTCGCCGCCGCCGCTGCCTCCAGGGCTCTCAAGCGAACAGCAGTTTTTGTATTTTGAGCGAAGACGGAATTTCACCATATTGGCCGGGCTGGTCTCGAACTCCTGACCTAGCGATTCCCCCCACCCCCTCCCCCCGCCTCGGCCTCCCAAAGCGTGCCGGGAGTACGGGCGTCGGCCACCGCGCCCGACCGATTCCTTCTGGTTTTCAATCTTCTTTTCTGCACGCTGCTGTGTGTGAACATACATATATCTATCTAGATAGATAGATACGTAGATATGGACACACGGACACGTACCTACACCGACGAAAATATCTAGTGATAAAACTAGACATTTCCATCATTCATACATGTGTATAGGATAGATGCTAATTTTAATGGATGAACGTGTATGACGTAAAAACCCATGTCATTTACATAGACCTGTATATGTATATCCTTCGTTTATTATGGATTAACAATGTTCGTGTATTTATTTCCTTTTCTTTTGGGGCCTGCCTGATCTTCTCACTCTGGGCTCTGGTGACCTCAGGCTCCCAAGTAGCTGGGATGGGACTACAGGGATCTCTTAAGCCCGGGAGGCAGAGGCGAACGTGGGCTGTGATCGCGCGCCTCCACTCCGGCTGGGCTGGGCTGGGCTGGGCTGGGCTGGGCTGGGCTGGGCTGGGCTGGGCTGGGCTGGAGAGAAAACGGTGGATTGTCATCTTCATTACCTTACCTTTTAGCTTTATTCGTACCCTCTTATTTGCTTCTTTATTCTCATGGGTTATTCTAGGTCATTGTCATGTTCGTTTGCTTGCTTGTTTCATTGGTTTCCTTCCTTCCCTGCCTCTGTCGCCCGGGATCACCCCAGCCTCAACGCTTTCGACCGACCGACCGAGTGGCCGTCCTGCGTCTCATCCCTCCCGTCCCCGTTTCCTGGGACTATGGGCGTGCACCACCACACCGGGTGACTTTTATGTTCTTTCTCATATCTCATGTTTTCCGTAGGTAGGTAGGCAGGTATCTGTGTATGTGTGTATGTGAGTGAGATGGGGTCCGGCGTTCTGTCGTGTGGCCCGGGCTGGTCTCGGACTCCTGTTCTCGAGCGATCCGCCTGCCTGCCTCGGCCGCCCGCGCTGCTGCTGTGACAGGCGTGAGACGCTGCACCCGGCTCATTCTATAGTTGCCTGCCTGCCTGCCTGCCTGCCTGCCTGCCTGCCTGCCTGCCTGTCAATCGTCTTCTTTTTAGTACGGGTGTGCTCTCGCTTTGTTGTCCATGCTCTGGGCACACGTGATCGCTTTTTAAACTATGATTATTATTATTGCAGGTGTCGTCTCACACGTCGAGGTGATCTCAAACGTCTACGCTCCGGCCGTCCTTCCACGTCGGCCTCCCACAGTGCTGGGATGACACGCGTGGGCACGGTACGCTCTGGTCGTATT
The DNA here is from genome assembly GCF_028885655.2 of Pongo abelii. Lineage (NCBI taxonomy): Eukaryota > Metazoa > Chordata > Mammalia > Primates > Hominidae > Pongo > Pongo abelii. The sequence goes on from NC_071999.2 coordinate 3,675,174, forward strand.
TCTCGTGGGTCGGTTCTTTCCGTTTTATGCACGCGGAATGCGAACAGATAAAATTTTGAGACGCGTCTCACCGATCTCCCCTCCCCCTCCCCCTCCCCCTCCCCCTCCCCCCTCCCCCATCCCCCTCCCCCCTCCCCCTCCCCCTCCAGACGGAGTTTCACTCTTGTCGCCCAGGGTGGACTACGATGGCGTGATCTCGGCTCGCTGCGACCTCCGCCTCCCGGGTTCGAGTGATCCTCCTGCCTTGGCCTTCCCGAGGAGCTGGAATGACGGTGAAGCGCCGTCGTGCCCGGCTGACTTTTATATTTTTAGTACAGATGGGGTTTCTCTGTCTTGGTCAGCCTGGTCTTGAGCTTCCGAACGTTGGACGATTTTAACTTTCTTGGTGGTTGCTTTTCTCTTTCTTTTTCTTTTCTTTTCTTTCCTTCTCCTCCCCCCACCCACTCCCCCTGTCCTCCTCCTCCTCCTCCTCCTCCTTTTTCATCTCTTTCAGCTGGGCTCTCCTACTTGTGTTGCTCAGTTGCTCACGCTGGTCTCCAACTCCTGCCCTTGATGCTTCTCCCGTCACACCCACCGTCTGGTTGTTGAGATGAGCACCTCTTGTAAAATGGAAAAGATGAAAAAAATAAAGACGGAGGTGAAAAGCACGGAGTGAACGTGTCTCTTGCCGTCTCCCGGGGTGTCCCTTGGACCCCGAGAGACGGAGGGAGCTTGGCTGAGTGGGTTTTCGTGGCTGAATCCTCCCGAGGGCCTCCTTCCCTCTCCCCCTTGTCCCCGCTTCTCCCCCGGCCGAGGCTCCCGCCGCCGCCGTGGCATTTTCCGTAGGAGAGGTGTGGGAGAGGACCGACGCGGCTTCCGGATCTAGATCCCGCCGGACCTCTCTGGCTCGGCGTCCCCCGCCGGCTACCCGCCGCCTTCCGGGGAGCTCTGAGGCGGATGCCCCCCGCCCCCGTCACGTCCCGCTACCCTCCCCCGGCTGGCCTTTGCCGGGAGACCCCGGGGGAACCGCGTGGACGCTGCTTTCCGACCCTCCGGTGAACACTTCCGCCGGATGCCCCGGGTGGGCCGGATGGGATGAGACTGGACCGCTCCGGACCGTGCTGTTCTTGGGGGTGGGTTGTCGTACAGGGTGGACCGGCGGCCCCGGCGTTGGAAAGGGTGCGCGGGGGTGGAGCTGTCACGTGGGATGCCCTCCTTCCCCTCGGCCTGCCTTCGGCTTCCTCGGGCGTGAAGAGGACTTCCCGTCACGACCTCTTTTCTCCCCTTTCTCCACCACACGGATGACACGCATGAGAGGGAGAAACAGCTCCATAGATACTGATGACCTTCATTTGTGGAATCCTCAGTCACCTACACACAGACAGGTGACTACACGGGGACCCAAATCGGACACCGTTTCCGGGTCCTCATGGTGGGATTCGTCGGTCTCTCTCTCTCTCTCTCTCTCTCTCTCTGTCACACACACACACACACACACACGATTTCCGTATCTAGTTCACAAAGCACACTCACTTACCCTTTCCCCGGTACGCAGGCTGAGTGAAACCCACCCCGCCCTCCACCCGTCGGCTGACGAAACCCCTTCTCTATGATATATGAACGAGACGGTCTGGGCCGGGCACGGTAGCTCACGCCTGTCACTCCGGCACTTTGGGAGGCCGAGGCGGCTGGATCGCTTCAGGCCGGGAGTTCCAGACCGACCGCGCTGGCCGACGCGGCGAAACCCCGTCTCTCTGAAAAACAGAACGGTGAGCCGGGCCTGGTGGCCTGGGCTTGGGATCACGACTGCTCGGGAGACTGGGGCGGGCGAGTGGCTCCGACCGGGGAGGCCGAGGTTGCGATGAGCTGAGATCGTGCCACGGCGATCCGGCCTGGATGACGCAGCGAGACCCTGTCTCGATAGAATCGTAATGTTATTAGAAGGTGACTTGTGCCTGGTGATGGCCGCCTGTCGTCGCGGCTGAGAGGCTGCGATGAGGAGAAGATCGCTTGAGGCCCCGCGGGTCGAGGCTTCGGTCGGTCGGCCGTGACCCGCTGTATCCTGGGCGGTCACCGGTCGAGGACATAGGCCCCCTCCCCGTTTTCCTTTCTTTTCTTCCCTTCTCTTTTCTTCTTTTTTCTTCTCTTTTCTTCTTTCTTTCTTTCTTCTTTTTCCTTTCCTTCTTCCCCTCTTTCTTTCATGCCTTACTGCCTTCCTGCCTTTCTTCTTTCCTCCCTTACTCCCTTCCTCCCTTCCTTCTTTCCTCCCGCCTCGGCCTCCCAAAGTGCTGGGATGACTGCTGTGAGGCACCGTGCGTGCTTGGCCTAAAGAGACACCCTTTGAGAATGAGACACGGGGAGCGCCTCCCGGTGATCTGATGGACTGATTGATTTAGAGACGGCATCTCACTCTGTCACCCCGGCAGTGGTGCCGTCGTAGCTCACTCACTGCAGCGTGGACGTTCCTGCACTCGAGCGATCCTTCCGCCTCAGCCTCCAGAGTACGGTACCCGGGACCACGGGCACGCGCCACTGTCCCCGGACCGTTTTTTTTTCCCCCCCCCACCCCGAGACAGAGTTTCGCTCTGGTTGCCTAGACTGCGGTGCGGTGGCGCGATCTTGGCTCACCGCAACCTCTGCCTCCCGGGTTCGAGCGAGTCTCCCGCGTCGGCCTCCCGAGTAGCTGGGATGGCGGGCGGGCGCCGCCACGTCTGGCTGATGTGGTATTTTTAGTGGAGGCGGGGCTTCTCCGTGTGGCTCGGGCTGGACTCGAACTCCCGACCTCGGGTGATCGATCCGCCCTTCCCGGCCTCCCGAAGTGCTGGGATGACGGGCGTGAGCCACCGCGCCCGGCCTTCATTTTTCAATGTTTTTCCACGGACGGGGTCTCCTCGTTTTGTTGCCACCCTCCTGACCCGGCGTCTCAGAGTGCTGGCGTGACGGGCGTGAGCCACTGCGCCTGGACTCCGGGGAGTGATTCACGACCACGACCGCTGGACTGATTCTTTCTTTCTTCTTTCTTTCTTTCTTTCTTTCTTTCTTTCTTTCTTTCTTTCTTTCTTTCTTTCTTTCTTTCTTTCTTTCTTTCTTCTTTCTTTCTTTCTTATTTATGGATGGATGAATTCTTTTAGTATTGATTTGTGTATTTCTTTTCAGACGGAGTCTCGCTCTGGGCGAGGAGAGGCGAGGCGCATCGCTTTGGAAGCCGCGGCACCGCCTTCTGAAGCCCCATTCATATGCACAGAGCCCTATTCCCTTCCTGGAGTTGGAGCTGATGCCTTCCATAGCCTTGGGCTTCTCTCCATTTAGAAGCTTTGACAGGCGCAACCCCACCCAGAGGCTGGCTGCGGCTGAGGATTCCTGGGTGTGCTGGGGCTGGAAAGTGGGTCCCCTATTTTGGATACCTCGGCCGAGACATCCCCGGGCCCCCATCGCTTGCTCACCCTTTGAGATCCCCAGCCTCTGCCACCTTGCAGGCTCACCTCTTACTTTCATTTCTGTCTTTCTTCCTTTCTTGCGTTGGAGGAGGGGGTGCGGGAATGAGGGGGTGTGGGGGGGTGGGGGTGCGGGGTGGGGACGGAGGGGAGCGTCCTAAGGGTCCATTTAGTGTCATGCCTCTTTCACCACCACCACCACCGAAGATGAAAACAACCGTCGGCTAAATACCGCCTGTTCTCATCTACAACTGGGAACTCATAGATGAGAGTTCTTGCGTGGGCAGAACGAGGGGGACCGGAGACGCGGGAGCCTACTTCAGGGAGGAGGGGTGGAAGGAGAGACAGCTTCGGGAAAAAAACAAAACACGAAAACTACCGGACACGGCGCTGAGTATCCGGGTGATGAAATCATCTGCACACTGAACACTGAACCCCCCCCCCCACCCCGTCACAAGTTTAAGTTTACCTATGACATAACACTCTTGCACATGTGTCTTTGAACAAGAAATAAAAGTTAGAGGGGAGAGGGGAGAGGAGGAGAGGAGGAGAGGAGGAGAGGAGGAGAGAGAGAGAGAGAGAGAGAGAGAGAGAGAGATTGAGAGATTGAGAGATTGAGAGATTGAGAGATTGAGAGAGAGAGAGAGAGAGAGAGAGAGAGATTGAGAGAGAGAGAGAGGTTGAGAGAGAGAGAGAGAGAGAGAGAGAGAGAGATTGAGAGAGAGAGAGACAGAGAGAGAGAGAGACAGAGAGAGAGAGAGAGACACAGAGAGAGAGAGAGAGAGAGAGAGAGAGAGAGAGACAGAGATAAAACGAAACACCCGAAACACTAACGTTCACTGACAGTGCAGCATTTGGGCCTGTTCTTTTTTTTTTTTTCTTCTTTTCTTTTTTTCGGACTGAGTCTCTCTCGCTCGGTCACCGAGGCTGCCGTGCAGTGGCGCTCTCTCGGCTCACTGAAACCTGCTTCCCGGCTTCCAGTGATTCTTCTTCGGTAGCTGGGATTACAGGCGCGCACCGCCACGGCCGGCTGATATTTCTATTTTTTGTAGACGTGGGGTTTCTCC
>NC_071999.2:3689653-3702153 GCF_028885655.2 Pongo abelii
TGAGCCTGACGGGTTGAATGAAACACCTTTATTGGCTTTGTGTGTTTGTTTGTTTCTGAGATGGAGTCTTGCTCTGTCCCCCATGCTGGAGTGCAGTGGCGTGATCTCAGCTCACGGCAACCTCTGCCTCCTGGGTTCCAGTCATTCTCCTGCACTTGAACCAGAGAGACTGCCACCGTGGCCGGCTCATTTTTTTCTTTTTAGTAGACACGGGGTTTCGCCCTCTTTCATTGGTTTTCACTGCAGATTCTAGATTCCAGCCACACCTCCTCGTTCTGTGCCACAGAAAGACTTTTTTTTTTTTTTTTTTCTTAAAAGCACAACATATCTGCTTGATTTGAGTGGCTTCCTATATCATTATCATTGTGTTAGAGATGAAGAAAAGGTATTAAACACCGTGCTAGTGATAGTCAAAGTGAAAACAAAAGAACAGCTATCTATCTATTTTGTAGTTAGAATAAAGTGGCTCAGTATTGAGAGCTACCTAAATATGTCAGCATTTAAACTCTTCCTAGTAAAAGCTTGCCGATCTGAATAATCCTCCTTTAAACACAATTTTTGATACGGTTAAGTTTTTTTAAGAATGCGACTCCTGCGAAATAGCTGAACGGACGATACACATTTAAAAAGCAAACGACACAAGGATCAACCAGACTTGGGAAAAAATCAAAAAACAACACAAGTCTCATGAAGAACTGAGTTCTTAAAATGTCACGGAGAACACGGCCGTCGGAAGAGAAGGCAGTATCGGCAAGTTGATTGTTACATTGGTCAGCGATAGCTAGCACTATTATGTTTTTGGCCATCTTTCAGGAGATGTAACTACTACAGCAGAATGAGATATCACCCACTAAACAACATAGTCACAAATCAAAAAATGTTTTAGTAATCTAATGCTTCAGATTCAGAAGCAAATCCAATGAAAAAACTCCACTGCTGTAACAATTAACCCACCCCAAAGATAACCGTATCTGACAAGAAAACGACCACAGGCTTATGACTTCAGAATTATACTTTCTCTTGATATTCATTTATGTATTTATTTATTTTTTTTATTTTCTTTTCTTGAGGGGGCGTCTCGCTCTGTCGCCCAGCGTGGAGCGCAATGGCATGATCTCGGCTCACTGCAACCTCCACCTCTCCGGGTTCAAGAGATTCTCCCACCTCAGCCTCCCGAGTAGCTGGGACCACAGGCGCCCACCACCACGCCCAGCTAATTTTTCTACTTTTAATAGAGGCGGGGTTTCACCATGTTGGCCGGGATGGTCTCGATCCCTTGACCTTGTGACCCGCCCGCCTCGGCCTCCCAGAGTGCCGGGATGACAGGCGTGAGCCACCGCGCCCGGCCTTCTCTTGAGGTTTTAACTATTAAGTCAGCCCAGAAAAATACAATAAATGTCAACAGTCAGTATGGTGTTGAGGCGGAAGTAGGACCACGCTTTTTCATATCTTATTCAGTTGATAACCATACGACCCAGGTAGACATTTCCTGTGTGTCTACTGACACACAAGCACAAAACTGTGAAACAGAGAGACCGCTGAATAAAAGGGGACGCTCAGTTCTTCATAGTAACGCCATAGACTGGAACACTGTCACAAAGCAGCAGCTAGTGAATCGTTTCCATATTTTTTTCTATTATCCAATAAGTGAATGATGCTATTCCTTTCCAATCTCCCAAGCCCTTTTTGTCCCCATCACCGCTGCGGTGCTCGAACAAAAAGTAACAAATCAAGTAACAAAACTAAAGAAACACACACACACACACACACACACACACACCCTAAAGACAACTACGGTATCTACAAAAGTTTGGTAGAAGACAGAAACTGTTGAGTATAAGGATCTGGTATTCTATTATCATGAGTTCATTTAAGAGTTTGTTCAAGACATACATTTCATAAGAAAACATCTTAGTTAGAAGTTATTGACCAGCGTGTACCATCCCTAAGTATTCGTCACCAAATTCATGACAATAAAGAGCTATCTAACAAGAAAAATTAGCGAGTACCGGCACCATCCGTAAGACCTTGTCTTTACGCTTCCTGACCACTCACCATGCATTGCAATGTCTAGGACTGACTCTGATAGCATTTCGAAATCAAGCTAAGGCTTTGTCCAATTCTTCAGTGAAGACACACTCACGCCCTAAGACGGTATAGGCGTAAGCATCATTTGGATCCACCTCGATAGTTCTCTGGAAGAATTTAATGGCAATATCCTGTTCCCGTTGCAGACTGCAACGGGTCCCTGCAGCACACCAGGCCTCTGGCTGGAGAACTTTTATCCATGTCTGTGAAGTCTTTTGACAGAACTGAAAGAGCAACATCTTTCGGAGGATGCCAAAGTGTTGTAGTGTAGATCTCCATGCCTTCGACTCTATAATTCTCCCTCCTTCTAACCTCTGAGAATATTCTTTCAGGTCGCATGGACTCTGAAAGTTGAAAACGGGCCCTTCCAATTTGGCGCAGTACCCAACCGGTATTCTAGTGGTGAGAAGGTAGATGGCTCAAAATATGGATAGCTTCTTTGCGGTGGTAAGAACACAAAGCTAAATAACCTTTCCCCCTTTCACGAAGAAGGCTCATCAAGCCTTCTGCTGCTGCTTTTTGTAGATGAAAAGCCTGAATCTGAGGTGTGATTGCGGCTCTTTTCTCTTCTGAAACGATGGAAGAGTCCAGTTTTGTCATTTCCAGGCTATCGTTTATGTTAGGTTGTGGTGTACCTCCTTTATTAGTTCTACTTTTTGTTTTTCTGCTTGGGATTTCAGGTGGAAACTTCATTTTAAATTTTTTCCTATTATCCTTGGTTGTGGAGCTGTCACTAATCAAGAGTCGCGAATTTCTTCGAGGTCGTGCATTTGGGGGAGACGCCATAGTGGGGCTCAACACCTGAGGCGTTCCACTCGTTTGTGGACAAGAACTTTGTGTTTTTGCAAGAATTGGAGTGACCTTTCGGCTGATTCCCCTCTGCGAGAAGACAGACTGTGTTCCGGTTTGGCCGATTCTGGCAACAGACTTTTTTGAAGGGGCTCCGGTGGGTGGCACGTCAATTACAGAAGGTGTCTCAAAGCGGTGTAGTTTTGTAAATAGGATCCATCTCCGGGACTCGAGGTTTCTACTGGCAAAGTCCCAACACTTGGGGTGAATGGACCAACAGCTGCTGGCCCTCCTAATAAACTTCGACCGGTGTTTGGTTCATTTTGCACCTGTTTAGATCACATGGAAGTTCCCGTTCCCAGTGGGACAGTATCAGGTGAAATGACAGCTGAATCCATAGAAGACACTGGGGAATCTGTATTCAAGGAGTACTTTGAATTGGAAGATTCTAAACTCAATCTGTTTAATTCAATGGTGTCCTGGGGTGTTTCCGTAAGAACGGTCTCAGGCTGTCTGTGACATAAGCTAGGACGAGGTACTTGTGTGGGGCAACACTTGGACAGACAGTTGCCAAAGTTCTGTAAAGATGTGAATGGAAGTGTTTGGTCAGGATCTTGCTTTTTCACCTACTTCACATAATGATTCAAAGGGATACCAGAGGAAAGGATTTCAACTAAGGCCCTGTTGGTCACATTCTGATCCTTTGGCAAGCCGATCTGTCTTGCGATATGCGTGTCCCGGCAATGAGAGAGTAAAGCGAGCTGAATCACCAGACTCAGTAAAAATATCGTCATGGCTTTTCTGCTTAGGAAACACTCCACCCGATAAGATGTGTTCCCCTTCTGCAAGCTTGCTGAGATCCACGCAACATTTTGCAAGCCGGTATTTGCATGGCGGTGCAGTACCACTGTGTCCTTTCCAGAGTCTATATGCTTTATAGGCCTTTCCTGAGGGGTAAGGACAGGTCACCAGTGAAAACAAGGCTTCTTCTGAGTGTACTTCTGCATAAAGGCGTTCTGCGAGGAAAACCGCATCTCGGTAAGCGCAGCGGTTTAGTGCTTGCCATAGAGCAGCCTGGACGGGTTCCTGCAGCACCGTCATCCTCGAGGCTCAGGCCCACTTTCTGCAGTGCCTCAGGCATCCCCCCACCCCACACCGCCCGCACCCCACTGCCACCCCACTCCCGTAGCGGCTATGGCCCGGCCAGGCCAGCCCCGGCTCGTTTAAAGTCACCAGCGGGACCGTTCCCGGGGGATGGGGGAGGCCGAGCCCGAATGACTTCTCTATCCTGCCGACTCTGGAAAGCCCGGCCCCTTGTGATCCATTGCAAACCGAGGGTCACCTCGTGTTTGGAACACGGATCCGCTCCCAAGTTCAGTGGGGGGATGTGAGGGATGTGGCATGTAGGACGAAGGACTCTCTTCCTTCTGATTCGGTCTGCACCGCGGGGCCTAGGGCTGGAGCTCTCTCCGTGCGGACCGCTGACTCCCTCTACCTTGGGTTCCATCGGCCCCACCCTGGAACACGGGCCTCGGCAGATTCTGGCCCTTCCTGGCCCTTAAGTCGCTGTCAGAAACCCCATCTCGTGCTCGGATGCCCTCGAATGACTGTGGCTCGCACCTCTCTGGAAACATTGGCGATCTCTCCTCTACGCGCGGCCACCTGAAACCACAGGCGCTCGGGACACTCGTGCTTTCAGGAGAGAATGCTGAGAGTCTCTTGCCGACTCTCTCTTGACTTGAGTTCTTCATGGGTGTGTGGTGAGGACGTAGTGAGACCAGACGTATTAACTCAGGCTGGGTGCTGGTGGCTCACGCCTGTAACCCCAACGCTTTGGGAGGCCGAGGCCGTAGGATCCCTTGAGGAATCGCCTAACCCTGGGGAGGTTGAGGCTGCAGTGAGCGAGCCATAATGGTGTCACTGTGCTCCAGTCTGGGCGAAAGACAGAGTGAGGCCCTGTCACAGGCAGGCAGGCAGGGAGGCAGGCAGGCAGGCAGGCAGGCAGGCAGGCAGGCAGGCAGGCTGGCAGGCAACAGTTGTACTATGTTCTTCTCAGGGCAGGAAGCAGAAATAACAGAATACAGCACTTCATTTTTTTTTCCTTGGGACGGAGTGTCACTCTTGGTGCCCACACTGGAGTGCAGTGGCACCATCTCGGCTCACCGCAACCTCCACCTGCCGTGTTCAAGCGATTCTCCTGCCTCAGCCTCCTGAGAGTAGCTGGGATTACAGGCATGGGCCACCACACACGGCTGATTTTGTATTGTTAGTAGAGACGGCATTTCTCCATGTGGGTCAGGCTGGTCTCGAACTGGCGACCCCAGGTGATCTCCCCACCTCGGCCTCCCAAAGTGCTGGGATGGCAGGCGTGAGCCATCGCGCCCGGCCGGCTACACTTTTTTATTTTTATTTTTTTTTAGTTTTCAATTTTAATGTATTTATTTATTTGCTATTCTTTATTCATTCATTCATTCATTCATTTATTCATTCATTTATTTATTTATTTATTTATTTATTTATTTATTTATTTATTTTCGAGACAGACTCTCGCTCTGTTGCCCAGGCTGGAGGGCAGCGGCGCGATCTCGGCTCACGGCAAGCTCTGCCTCCCGGTTTCACGCCATTCTCCTGCCTCAGCCTCCCGAGTAGCTGGGACTACAGGCGCCCGCCACCGTACCTGGCTACTTTTTTGTATTTTGAGTAGAGACGGGTATTCACTGTGGTAGCCAGGATGGTCTCGATCTCCTGACCCCGTGATCCGTCCGCCTCGGCCTCCCACAGTGCTGGGATGACAGGCGTGAGCCACCGCCCCCGGCCTATTTATCTATTTATTAACTTTGAGTCCAGGTTATGGAACCAGTTAGTTTTTGTATTTTTGTTTGAGACGAGGTCTCACCATGTTGCCAAGGCTTGGATCGAAGGATCCACCTGCGCTCGGCCTCCCAAGAGTGCGGGGATGACAGGCACGAGCCTACCGCGCCCAGACTCCCGCCTCCCCCCCCCCCCGCTTGTCTTCCCGATAGTTTCAGGGCAGAGTGTTTGGCTTTGGCTGGCCTGCTTAAATTCATTCTAAATAGAAATTTGGGACGTCATCTTCTGGCCTCATGGACTGTGAGCTGAGGAGTCCCCTGGTCTGTGTATCACAGGACGGGACACGAAAGGAGGAGAAAAATCGTAGCGTTCGAAATAGGTAATTTTGTGATACAGAAATACACGGATTCACCCAAAACACAGAAACCAGGCTTTTAGAAATTGCCTTAGTCCTGGTGTCTGTGCCGGTGATTCTTTTCGGTTTGGACCTTGACTGAGAGAATTCCCAGTCGGTCTCTCGTCTCTGGACGGAAGTTCCAGATGATCCGATGGGTGGGGACTTAGGCTGTGTCCCCCCAGGGGCCCTGGTCGATTAGTTGTGGGGAATCGCCTCCATCCTTCCCCGCACATCCTTCCCCGCCCCCCCCCAAGGGGATCCCAATTCATTCCGGGCTGACACTCTCATTGGCAGACGTCGGGCATCACCTAGCGGCCACTGTTGCTCTGAAAACGGAGGCCTCGCAGAGGAAGGAAGCACCAGGCCGCCTGCGCGCAGCCTGGGGCAACCGTGTCTTCCCCACCGCCCCCGCCCCCACCTCCAAGTTCCTCCCTCCCTCGTTGCCTAGGAAATCGCCACTTTGACGACTGGGTCTGATTGACCTTTGATCAGGCAAAAACAAGCAAACACATAAATAAACAGAATAACACAGAAATAACTAACGAAATAAAATAAGTCAATACAATGCATTCCAATACAATACAATGCAACGCAACACAACACAACACAACGCAACACAATACAATACAACGCAATACAATACAATACAATACAACAGGCCGGGCGCGGTGGCTCATGCCTGTCATCCCATCACTTTGGGAGGCCGAGGTGGACGCATCACCTGAAGTCGGGAGTCGGAGACAAGCCTGACCAACATGGGGAAATCCCGTCTCAATTGAAAATACAAAATTAGCCGGGTGTGGTAGCGCATGCCTATAATCCCAGCTGCTAGGAAGGCTGAGGCAGGAGAATCGCTTGAACCTGGGAAGCGGAGGTTGCGGTGAGCCGAGATCGCGCCATCGCACCCCAGTCTGAGCAACAAGAGCGAAACTCCGTCTCAGAAAAATAAAATCAAATAAATAAACACATAAATGAAAATAAACAAAGAAAATAAAATAAAGCAAACAAATAGGCCCCGCGCGGTGGCTCAAGCCTGTCATCGCCAGCACTTTGGGCGGCCAAGGCCGGTGGATCACGAGGCGGTCAGACCAGCAGGGCCAGTATGGCGAAACCCCATCTCTCCTCACAATACACAAAATTAGCCGGGCGCGGTGCTGTACTGTCTGTAATCCCAGCTACTCGGGAGGCCGAGCTGAGGCAGGGGAATCGCTTGAACCTGGGAGGCGGAGGTTGCGGTGAGCCGAGATCGCGCCACCGCACCCCAGCCTGGGCGACAGAGCGAGACTCCGTCTCAAAAAAAAGGAAAATAAAACTGACATGAAAGAAAATACTTAAAAAGTGAGTTTCCGGGAAAAAAGAAAAAAAAAAAAAAAAAAGAGAACCCCCCCACCCCCCACAGTGACGTACACAGACCCCTCTCGCCTTTCGAGGCACCAGACACGTTAGGAACGATGCGTACTTTCTTTTTTTAACGGAATTTTATTTTATGAGCGGGATTTGTTTTTCGAGACGGAGGTTCGGAGTCCCGCCCTCCCTCCGTCCCGGTCCCTGGTTGCCCAGACGACCTCAGGAGACAGACCCTGGCTGGGCCAGATGGTCCTTCTCCTTGGTCGGTGGTTTCCTTGTGTTTCTTCGTGTCTTTAACCCGCGTGGACCCTTCTGCTCGGGTTTTACAGATGGCGGCTCCCCTTTAGGCCTTGTCGTTGGTGGGGACTTTCCTGATTCTCCCCGGATGTAGTGAAAGCGGGTAGATTTGCCTCGCTTTGCCTCGCCTTGCCTTGCCTTGCCTTTTCTTTCTTTCTTTTTCTTCCTTCTCTCTTTCTTTCTTTCTTTCTTTTTTTTTTTTTTTTTTTTTTTTTTAGACAGAGTTTCACGCTTGTTGCCCGGGCCAGAGGGCCATGGCGCGATCTCGGCTCACCGCAACCTCCGCCTCCTAGGTTCAAGCGATTCTCCTGCCTCAGCCTCCCTAGTAGGTGGGATTAGAGGCGTGTGCCACCGTGCCCGGCTGATGTTGTATTTTTTGTAGAGACGGGGTTTCCCCACGTTGGTCAGGCTGGTCTCCATCTCCCAACCTCAGGTGATCCGCCTGCCTTGGCCTCCCAAAGTGCTGGGATGACAGGCGTGAGCCACCGTGCCCGGCCTCTCTCTCTCTCTCTCTGTCTGTCTGTCTGTCTCTCTTTCTTTCTTTCTTTGTTTCTTTCTTTCTTTCTTCCTTCTTTCCTTTCTTTCTTCCTTCTTTCTTTCTTCCTTCCTTCCTTTCTTCCTTCTTTCTTTCTTTCTCTTTCTTCTTTTGCTCTTTTTTTCTTTTCCTTTCTCTCTCTTTCTTTCTCGCTCTTTCTTTCTCTCTCTCTCTTTCTGTTTCTCTCTCTCTCTCTCTCTCTCTCTCTCTCTCTCTCTCTTTCTCTTCCGTCTCTTTGAGACAGAGTTTCACTCTTAAGTGTCCCAGGCTGGAGTGCGATGGCGCGATCTTGGCTCACCGCACCCTCCACCTCCCGGGTTCAAGCGATTCTCCTGCCTCGGCCTCCTGAGTAGCTGGGATGACAGGGATGCACCTCCACGCCCGGCCGATTTTCGTATCTTTAGTAGAGACGGGGTTTCACCACGTTGTCCGGGCTGGTCTCTGACTCCCGACCTCAGGTGATGCGCCCGCCTCGGCCTCTCGAAGTGCTGGGATGACAGGCGTGAGCCACCGCGCCCTGCCTGTGGACTCGGTTCGTCGTATGTTTTATTTGTTTCGTTTCTATGTACTCACTTTTATTTAGAAATGGAAGTGTTTTCATACGTTTGTACATAACTATAGATGTTTACGTGGACGTACGGATAAGTACATTTATACGCGACAGATGTATTTACTGTATAGAAGTACACTTATGCAAAGCACGTGTGTAGAGATACGCTTCTATAAATTTATGAAATATAAATATACGTTGCTACGTGAAGAAACGATGGTAGATGAATACGTCTATGCTTATGTGTGAAGAGTGTTGTATTTGTATTTATAGATAAACGGGCATATTTATCCGTTTTCTTTCTTTCTCTCCTTGATGTGATTCTTCCTTCCTTTCTCTCCTTGATGTGTTTCTTCCTTCCTTTCTTCCTCTCTTTCCTCCTTTACGTGTTTCTTCCTCTCTTCCTTTCCTTCTCTCTCTCTTTCTGTTCTTTTTTCCTTCGTGTCTTATTTCTCTTTCGTTCCGTCTTTCCTTCATTTTTCTTTCCTCTCTGTTTCTTTTCCCCTCTTTCCTTCGTTTCTTTCCTCCTTCTTTCTCTCCTTTTCGTGTTTCTTTCCTCTCCACCTGTCTTTGAAAAAATGGAACGTTTAAGAAGTTTTCTTTCCGTATCTCTGTTTTTTAGATGGTCTCTCTTTTCTCCACTTTCTTCCTCCCTCCCTCCCTCCCTCTCTCCCTCCCTCCCTCCCTCCCTCCCTGCTCCCTTCCCTCCCTCCTTCCCTTTCACCATCTGTCTCTTTTCTCCATTCTCTCCCTCCCTCCGTCTTTCTCTCCCTCTGTCTGTCTCTGTGTGGATTCTGGAAGAGCCTAGGCATTCTGCCTCTCCCTGTGTCCGCAGCGACCCGCGACCGAGTCCTTCCTTGTGGGTTCTTTCTCCCTCCCTCCCTCCCTCCCTCCCTCCCTCCCTCCCTCCCTCCCTCCCTCCCTCCCTCCCTCCCTCCGGGATGCATCTCCAAACACCCAGACGCCGTGGGTTGTCTTCTGACTCTGTCGCGGTCGATGCGGGGACACGTTTTGGGGAGGCGTTTCTGTGGGGTTGGGGGAGAGGGGCTGCGTTTTCGGCCTCGGGAAGGGCTTCTCGACTCACGGTTTCGCTTTGGCGGTCCACGGGCCGCCCTGCCAGCCGTCCGGATCGGTCTCGCTGACGTTCGCGACGGTCGTCGGGCTCCATCTGGCGGCCGCTGTTAGATCGTGCTCTTGGCTTCCGGAGCTGCGGTGGCAGCTGCCGAGGGAGGGGACCGTCCCCGCTGTGAGCCAGGCAGAGCTCCGGAAAGCCCGCGGTCGTCAGCCCGGCTGGCCCGGTGGCGCCAGGGCTGTGGCGCGTCGCTTGTGAGTCAGAGCTCTGGCGTGCAGGTTTATGTGGGGGAGAGGCTGTCGCTGCGCTTCTGGGCCCGAGCCGGGCCGTGGGGCCGCCCGGGCCGGTCGACCAGCGCGCCGCAGCTCCCGAGGCCCGAGCCGCGACCCGCGGGGACCCACCGCGCGTGGCGCGGGAGGCCGGGGACGCCCTTCCCGGCTCGGTCGCGGGCCCGCGCGCGTCCTGGCCGTCTGAGGCGGCGGCCGAATGTGTTTCCGGGTCCCCGTGGGGAGCCGGGGACCGTCCTGCCCCCGTCCCCCGGGTGCCGGGGAGCGGTCCCCGGGCCGGGCCGCGGTCCCTCCGCCGTGATCCTTTCTGGCGAGTCCCCGTGCGGAGTCGGAGAGCGCTCCCCGAGCCCTCGTGTGGCCCGGGAGGTCACACCTGGCCAGCCTTCGGTCCCTCGTGTGTCCCGATCGCACGGGGGGCCGGCCGAAACTGCTTCCGGGCCTCGCTCTGGAGACACGGGCCGGCCCGTGCGTGTGGCACGGGCGGCCGGGAGGGCCTCCCTGGCCCGGCGCCGCTCCCGCGTGTGTCCTGGGGTCGACCAGGGGGCCCCGGGTGCTCCGTGTCTGGCTGCGATGGTGGCGATTTTGGGGACAGATGTCCGTGTCGTGGGTGTCCTGGGCCGGCGGCGTGGTCGGCGATCGGGCCTCCTGCCCCCGGGGGAGATATATCTTTCGCTCCGAGTCGGCATTTTGGGCCACCGGGTTATTGCTGACACGCTCTCCTCTGGCGACCTGTGTCGCTGGAGAGGTTGGGCCTCCGGATGCGTGCGGGACTCTGGCCCACCGCTGACCCGGCTAGCCGGCCCTGCTCCCGCTCGAGCCGCCTGCTGCTGGGGCCCGCGGGCCTGCTGCTCTCTCGCGCGTCCGAGCGTCCCGACTCCCGGTGCCGGCCCGGGTCCGGGTCTCTGACCCACCCGGGGGCGGCGGGGAAGGCGGCGAGGGCTACCCTGCCCCCGTGCGCTCTCCGCCGCGGGCACCCGGGGCGGCCGTGACAACCCCACCCCCGTCGGCCCCGTGCCGCGCGTGTCAGGCGTCCTCGTCTCCGCTGGGTTGTCCGCCGCCCCTTCCCCGGAGCGGGGGACGGCCGGGGCCGATCGGCTCGCTCGCCGGCCGGCTGGCCGAACCCCCGCTCCCGGGGGCTCTTCCGTGATCGATGTGGTGACGTCACGCTCTCCCGGGCCGGATCCGAGCCGCGACGGGCGAGGGGCGGACATTCGTGGCGAATGGGACCGTTCTTCTCGCCCCGCCCGCGGGGGCCCCTTGCCTCTCCTCCGTCCGCCTGCCGGTGGTGCGTTGGGAAGGCGTGGGGTGCGGAACCCGGCCTGACCCGGCTGTCCCGTCCCCGCTCTCCGCTTCGCGGGGTGGGTCGGCGGGGTCCTCTGACGCGGCGGGCACCCCTCGCTCTCGCCTCCCGCGGTCGTCGACTTGCGGGCGGGCCCCCTCCGCGGCGGTGGGGGTGCCGTCCCGCCGGCCCGTCGTGCTGCCCTCTCGGGGGTTTCGCGCGAGCGTTGGCTCCGCCCGGGCCTTTGCGGTGCTCCTGGAGCGCTCCGGGTTGTCCCTCAGGTGCCCGAGGCCGAGCGGTGGTGTGTCCCTCCCACCCCCGGCGTCCCCTCCTCCGGTGTCCGCGCGTGGGTCCCGAGGGGAGCCCGTCGGCGTGGGGTTCGAGGCGGTCGAGTGAGATGAGATGCGCGCCCCTCCCGCGCGGGGAAGGGCGCCGCCTGGTCCGGCGAGCGCACGTCCCGTGCTCCCCTCTGGCGGGTGCGCGAGGGCCGTGTGAGCGATCGCGGCGGGCTCGGGCCGGTGACGCGTGCGCCGGCCGGCCGCCGAGGGGCTGCCGTTCTGCCTCCGACCGGTCGCGTGCGTGGCTTTGCCTCGGAAGCGACGCAGGAGGCGGGTGGACGGGGGGGGCCTTGTGAGCCTGCCGGGCCCCCGCCCTGACCGCGAACGCTCCAGGTCGCCGCAGGCGCGCTTCTCCTCGTATCGCAGGCCCCCTCCCTTCCCCGGGTGTCCCCGAGCGCCTCTGCGGGCCCGACGAGGGGCGACCGGCGGGTGGGGAGTGTGACCCGCCCTCGGTGAGAAAAGCCTTCTCTAGCGATCTGAGAGAGGTGTGCCTTGGGGTGCCGGATAACCCGGCCTGCCGCCTCTGTCTCCTTCTGCCTTATGGTAGCGCTGTCGTAGCGACTCGCGCGCAGAGGACCCTCCTCCTCTTCCCCCTCGACGGGTTGAGGGTGGGGAGAGCGAGGGTTCCGCCGGCCACCGCGGTGGTGGCCGAGCGCGGCTCGTCGCCTGCTGTGTGGCCCGCGCCTCCCCCTTCCGAGTCGGGGGAGGAT
>NC_071999.2:3714653-3722153 GCF_028885655.2 Pongo abelii
GGACCCGGACCCGGACCCGGACCCGGAGGGCGGTGGTGCTTCCTCCGCTCGCCGCTGCCGCTGCCTCCAGGGCTCAAGCGAACAGCAGTTTTTGTATTTTGAGCAAAGACGGAATTTCACCATATTGGCCTGGCTGGTCTCGAACTCCTGACCTAGCGATCCACACCCCCCCCCCCCCCACCGCCTTGGCCTCCCAAACCGTGCCGGGAGTACGGGCCTCAGCCACCGCGCCTGGCCGATTCCTTCTTTTTTTCAATCTTTTCTGCACGCTGCGGTGTGTGAACATACGTATATGTGTCTATAGGTATAAGATATATCTATATATAGAGAGAGAGATATCTATACCTATAGATGTAGATAGAGACAGATATGTACATACATACATATATACATACACCGACAAAAATACTGATAAAGCTATATATTTCCATAATTAAGACATGCTTATATTATAGATGTTCATGTATGAACATGTATGACATAAAATCCCATTTCATTTACATATACCTGTATATGTATTTCCTTCCTTCCTTCCTTCCTTCCTTCTTTCGTTTGTTTCTTATTTATTAACGATTTTCGTTTATTTTCTTTTCTTTTTGGGCCTGCCTGGTCTCGGGGCCCGGCGGGGCGTGCGCGTCCGGCGCCGTCGGTCCGTCCGTTCGTCTTCCTCCCTCCCCGCCGACCACGGGCGGGGCGGGGCGGGGCGGGGCGGGGCGGGGCTGTGGGGGGGCGGGCGCGCGTCCCCGGTCGGCGCGCCCCGCTTCTTCGGCTCCCGCCTCCTCCCCGTTCCCCGCCGGGGCGGCTCGTCCGCTCCGGGCTGGGACGGAGCTCGGGGAGCGTGGGTGGGAGCCGCGGAGGCGGCCGCGCCGAGCCGGGTCCGTGGCCCGCCGGCCCCCGTCCCGGGGGTGGCCGCCCGGGCCAGGGGGTCGCCCACCCGGGGTCCCGGCCCTCGCGCGTCCTTCCCCCTCTTTCCTCCGAGGGTGGCGGGAAGCGGGCGGCGGCGAGGCCCGGGGCGTGCCCACACACGGGCAACCTCGGCTGGCGGCCGCTCCTGTTTCGGACCTCCGGGGTCGATCGGCGGCCGCCCGCGAGCCCCGGACTCGGCAGGCGGCCCGCCGTGTCCCGGGTCGACCGGCAGGCCGGCCGCTGGCCGTTCCCTCCGCGGGCTGCGGTGGATCGCTGCGAGGGCGCCGATCCCCGTTCACGCGCGGGTGCCCTTCACCGGCCTCGGCCTTCGGTGGAGCTGGGACCACGCGGAACTCCCTCTCCTACATTTTTCTCTGCCCCATTTGGAGTTTGCGTCCGCGGGACTTTTAAGAGGGAGGGAGTCGCTGTTGCCGTCGGCCAGTAATACTCCCTCTTGTTTTTTTTTGGTCGTGGGGGGGTGGGTGGTTTTCCTCGCCGCCCCCCGCCGCCCCCATTCTTTCCTTCTTCCTTCTTTCTGGAGACGGAATCTCGCTCTGTCGCCCAGGCTGGAGCTGGAGCGCGTTGGTGCCTCCTCGGCTCGCCGCCGCCGCTGCCTCCAGGGCTCTCAAGCGAACAGCAGTTTTTGTATTTTGAGCGAAGACGGAATTTCACCATATTGGCCGGGCTGGTCTCGAACTCCTGACCTAGCGATTCCCCCCACCCCCTCCCCCCGCCTCGGCCTCCCAAAGCGTGCCGGGAGTACGGGCGTCGGCCACCGCGCCCGACCGATTCCTTCTGGTTTTCAATCTTCTTTTCTGCACGCTGCTGTGTGTGAACATACATATATCTATCTAGATAGATAGATACGTAGATATGGACACACGGACACGTACCTACACCGACGAAAATATCTAGTGATAAAACTAGACATTTCCATCATTCATACATGTGTATAGGATAGATGCTAATTTTAATGGATGAACGTGTATGACGTAAAAACCCATGTCATTTACATAGACCTGTATATGTATATCCTTCGTTTATTATGGATTAACAATGTTCGTGTATTTATTTCCTTTTCTTTTGGGGCCTGCCTGATCTTCTCACTCTGGGCTCTGGTGACCTCAGGCTCCCAAGTAGCTGGGATGGGACTACAGGGATCTCTTAAGCCCGGGAGGCAGAGGCGAACGTGGGCTGTGATCGCGCGCCTCCACTCCGGCTGGGCTGGGCTGGGCTGGGCTGGGCTGGGCTGGGCTGGGCTGGAGAGAAAACGGTGGATTGTCATCTTCATTACCTTACCTTTTAGCTTTATTCGTACCCTCTTATTTGCTTCTTTATTCTCATGGGTTATTCTAGGTCATTGTCATGTTCATCGTTTGCTTGCTTGTTTCATTGGTTTCCTTCCTTCCCTGCCTCTGTCGCCCGGGATCACCCCAGCCTCAACGCTTTCGACCGACCGACCGAGTGGCCGTCCTGCGTCTCATCCCTCCCGTCCCCGTTTCCTGGGACTATGGGCGTGCACCACCACACCGGGTGACTTTTATGTTCTTTCTCATATCTCATGTTTTCCGTAGGTAGGTAGGCAGGTATCTGTGTATGTGTGTATGTGAGTGAGATGGGGTCCGGCGTTCTGTCGTGTGGCCCGGGCTGGTCTCGGACTCCTGTTCTCGAGCGATCCGCCTGCCTGCCTCGGCCGCCCGCGCTGCTGCTGTGACAGGCGTGAGACGCTGCACCCGGCTCATTCTATAGTTGCCTGCCTGCCTGCCTGCCTGCCTGCCTGCCTGCCTGCCTGCCTGTCAATCGTCTTCTTTTTAGTACGGGTGTGCTCTCGCTTTGTTGTCCATGCTCTGGGCACACGTGATCGCTTTTTAAACTATGATTATTATTATTGCAGGTGTCGTCTCACACGTCGAGGTGATCTCAAACGTCTACGCTCCGGCCGTCCTTCCACGTCGGCCTCCCACAGTGCTGGGATGACACGCGTGGGCACGGTACGCTCTGGTCGTATTTCTCGTGGGTCGGTTCTTTCCGTTTTATGCACGCGGAATGCGAACAGATAAAATTTTGAGACGCGTCTCACCGATCTCCCCTCCCCCTCCCCCTCCCCCTCCCCCTCCCCACTCCCCCATCCCCCTCCCCCCTCCCCCTCCCCCTCCAGACGGAGTTTCACTCTTGTCGCCCAGGGTGGACTACGATGGCGTGATCTCGGCTCGCTGCGACCTCCGCCTCCCGGGTTCGAGTGATCCTCCTGCCTTGGCCTTCCCGAGGAGCTGGAATGACGGTGAAGCGCCGTCGTGCCCGGCTGACTTTTATATTTTTAGTACAGATGGGGTTTCTCTGTCTTGGTCAGCCTGGTCTTGAGCTTCCGAACGTTGGACGATTTTAACTTTCTTGGTGGTTGCTTTTCTCTTTCTTTTTCTTTTCTTTTCTTTCCTTCTCCTCCCCCCACCCACTCCCCCTGTCCTCCTCCTCCTCCTCCTCCTCCTTTTTCATCTCTTTCAGCTGGGCTCTCCTACTTGTGTTGCTCAGTTGCTCACGCTGGTCTCCAACTCCTGCCCTTGATGCTTCTCCCGTCACACCCACCGTCTGGTTGTTGAGATGAGCACCTCTTGTAAAATGGAAAAGATGAAAAAAATAAAGACGGAGGTGAAAAGCACGGAGTGAACGTGTCTCTTGCCGTCTCCCGGGGTGTCCCTTGGACCCCGAGAGACAGAGGGAGCTTGGCTGAGTGGGTTTTCGTGGCTGAATCCTCCCGAGGGCCTCCTTCCCTCTCCCCCTTGTCCCCGCTTCTCCCCCGGCCGAGGCTCCCGCCGCCGCCGTGGCATTTTCCGTAGGAGAGGTGTGGGAGAGGACCGACGCGGCTTCCGGATCTAGATCCCGCCGGACCTCTCTGGCTCGGCGTCCCCCGCCGGCTACCCGCCGCCTTCCGGGGAGCTCTGAGGCGGATGCCCCCCGCCCCCGTCACGTCCCGCTACCCTCCCCCGGCTGGCCTTTGCCGGGAGACCCCGGGGGAACCGCGTGGACGCTGCTTTCCGACCCTCCGGTGAACACTTCCGCCGGATGCCCCGGGTGGGCCGGATGGGATGAGACTGGACCGCTCCGGACCGTGCTGTTCTTGGGGGTGGGTTGTCGTACAGGGTGGACCGGCGGCCCCGGCGTTGGAAAGGGTGCGCGGGGGTGGAGCTGTCACGTGGGATGCCCTCCTTCCCCTCGGCCTGCCTTCGGCTTCCTCGGGCGTGAAGAGGACTTCCCGTCACGACCTCTTTTCTCCCCTTTCTCCACCACACGGATGACACGCATGAGAGGGAGAAACAGCTCCATAGATACTGATGACCTTCATTTGTGGAATCCTCAGTCACCTACACACAGACAGGTGACTACACGGGGACCCAAATCGGACACCGTTTCCGGGTCCTCATGGTGGGATTCGTCGGTCTCTCTCTCTCTCTCTCTCTCTCTCTCTGTCACACACACACACACACACACACGATTTCCGTATCTAGTTCACAAAGCACACTCACTTACCCTTTCCCCGGTACGCAGGCTGAGTGAAACCCACCCCGCCCTCCACCCGTCGGCTGACGAAACCCCTTCTCTATGATATATGAACGAGACGGTCTGGGCCGGGCACGGTAGCTCACGCCTGTCACTCCGGCACTTTGGGAGGCCGAGGCGGCTGGATCGCTTCAGGCCGGGAGTTCCAGACCGACCGCGCTGGCCGACGCGGCGAAACCCCGTCTCTCTGAAAAACAGAACGGTGAGCCGGGCCTGGTGGCCTGGGCTTGGGATCACGACTGCTCGGGAGACTGGGGCGGGCGAGTGGCTCCGACCGGGGAGGCCGAGGTTGCGATGAGCTGAGATCGTGCCACGGCGATCCGGCCTGGATGACGGAGCGAGACCCTGTCTCGATAGAATCGTAATGTTATTAGAAGGTGACTTGTGCCTGGTGATGGCCGCCTGTCGTCGCGGCTGAGAGGCTGCGATGAGGAGAAGATCGCTTGAGGCCCCGCGGGTCGAGGCTTCGGTCGGTCGGCCGTGACCCGCTGTATCCTGGGCGGTCACCGGTCGAGGACATAGGCCCCCTCCCCGTTTTCCTTTCTTTTCTTCCCTTCTCTTTTCTTCTTTTTTCTTCTCTTTTCTTCTTTCTTTCTTTCTTCTTTTTCCTTTCCTTCTTCCCCTCTTTCTTTCATGCCTTACTGCCTTCCTGCCTTTCTTCTTTCCTCCCTTACTCCCTTCCTCCCTTCCTTCTTTCCTCCCGCCTCGGCCTCCCAAAGTGCTGGGATGACTGCTGTGAGGCACCGTGCGTGCTTGGCCTAAAGAGACACCCTTTGAGAGTGAGACACGGGGAGCGCCTCCCGGTGATCTGATGGACTGATTGATTTAGAGACGGCATCTCACTCTGTCACCCCGGCAGTGGTGCCGTCGTAGCTCACTCACTGCAGCGTGGACGTTCCTGCACTCGAGCGATCCTTCCGCCTCAGCCTCCAGAGTACGGTACCCGGGACCACGGGCACGCGCCACTGTCCCCGGACCGTTTTTTTTTTCCCCCCCCCACCCCGAGACAGAGTTTCGCTCTGGTTGCCTAGACTGCGGTGCGGTGGCGCGATCTTGGCTCGCCGCAACCTCTGCCTCCCGGGTTCGAGCGAGTCTCCCGCGTCGGCCTCCCGAGTAGCTGGGATGGCGGGCGGGCGCCGCCACGTCTGGCTGATGTGGTATTTTTAGTGGAGGCGGGGCTTCTCCGTGTGGCTCGGGCTGGACTCGAACTCCCGACCTCGGGTGATCGATCCGCCCTTCCCGGCCTCCCGAAGTGCTGGGATGACGGGCGTGAGCCACCGCGCCCGGCCTTCATTTTTCAATGTTTTTCCACGGACGGGGTCTCCTCGTTTTGTTGCCACCCTCCTGACCCGGCGTCTCAGAGTGCTGGCGTGACGGGCGTGAGCCACTGCGCCTGGACTCCGGGGAGTGATTCACGACCACGACCGCTGGACTGATTCTTTCTTTCTTCTTTCTTTCTTTCTTTCTTTCTTTCTTTCTTTCTTTCTTTCTTTCTTTCTTTCTTTCTTCTTTCTTTCTTATTTATGGATGGATGAATTCTTTTAGTATTGATTTGTGTATTTCTTTTCAGACGGAGTCTCGCTCTGGGCGAGGAGAGGCGAGGCGCATCGCTTTGGAAGCCGCGGCACCGCCTTCTGAAGCCCCATTCATATGCACAGAGCCCTATTCCCTTCCTGGAGTTGGAGCTGATGCCTTCCATAGCCTTGGGCTTCTCTCCATTTAGAAGCTTTGACAGGCGCAACCCCACCCAGAGGCTGGCTGCGGCTGAGGATTCCTGGGTGTGCTGGGGCTGGAAAGTGGGTCCCCTATTTTGGATACCTCGGCCGAGACATCCCCGGGCCCCCATCGCTTGCTCACCCTTTGAGATCCCCAGCCTCCGCCACCTTGCAGGCTCACCTCTTACTTTCATTTCTGTCTTTCTTCCTTTCTTGCGTTGGAGGAGGGGGTGCGGGAATGAGGGGGTGTGGGGGGGTGGGGGTGCGGGGTGGGGACGGAGGGGAGCGTCCTAAGGGTCCATTTAGTGTCATGCCTCTTTCACCACCACCACCACCGAAGATGAAAACAACCGTCGGCTAAATACCGCCTGTTCTCATCTACAACTGGGAACTCATAGATGAGAGTTCTTGCGTGGGCAGAACGAGGGGGACCGGAGACGCGGGAGCCTACTTCAGGGAGGAGGGGTGGAAGGAGAGACAGCTTCGGGAAAAAAACAAAACACGAAAACTACCGGACACGGCGCTGAGTATCCGGGTGATGAAATCATCTGCACACTGAACACTGAACCCCCCCCCCCACCCCGTCACAAGTTTAAGTTTACCTATGACATAACACTCTTGCACATGTGTCTTTGAACAAGAAATAAAAGTTAGAGGGGAGAGGGGAGAGGAGGAGAGGAGGAGAGGAGGAGAGGAGGAGAGAGAGAGAGAGAGAGAGAGAGAGAGAGAGAGATTGAGAGATTGAGAGATTGAGAGATTGAGAGATTGAGAGAGAGAGAGAGAGAGAGAGAGAGATTGAGAGAGAGAGAGAGATTGAGAGAGAGAGAGAGAGAGAGAGAGAGAGAGATTGAGAGAGAGAGAGACAGAGAGAGAGAGAGACAGAGAGAGAGAGAGAGACACAGAGAGAGAGAGAGAGAGAGAGAGAGAGAGAGACAGAGATAAAACGAAACACCCGAAACACTAACGTTCACTGACAGTGCAGCATTTGGGCCTGTTCTTTTTTTTTTTTTCTTCTTTTCTTTTTTTCGGACTGAGTCTCTCTCGCTCGGTCACCGAGGCTGCCGTGCAGTGGCGCTCTCTCGGCTCACTGAAACCTGCTTCCCGGCTTCCAGTGATTCTTCTTCGGTAGCTGGGATTACAGGCGCGCACCGCCACGGCCGGCTGATATTTCTATTTTTTGTAGACGTGGGGTTTCTCCGTGTTGGCCACGCTGGTATCGAACCCCTGACCTCAAAGGATCCGCCTTCCCGGGCCTCCCGAAGTGCTGGGACGACAGGCCTGAGCCGCCGGGATTTCAGCCTTTCAAAGCGTGGGCCCTGCCACC